>NC_059437.1:50981841-51144341 GCF_021028975.2 Sphaerodactylus townsendi
CCCTTTCTCTCCCCACGACAGGCACCTTGTGAGGTAGGTGGGGCTGAGAGAGTCCCGAAGAACTGTGACTGGCCCAAGGTCACCCAGCAGGCTTCATGTGGAGGAGCAGTCAAAACAAACCCGGTTCTCCAGATTAGAGTCCAGTGCTCTTAACCACTACACCACGCTGGCTCTTGGTGTACACAGCTCTTGATGTACACAGCTCTTGTACACAGCTCTTGTACAGGTGTACACAGCTCTTGATGTACAGAGGCATGCTTGGACAAAAAGCAAATGATGTTTAATGGCTTCTTCCGTGACACTCTCGCCGCTTGCTGGAATCTGTGGCTAATGTGCAGGAGGTCTTTAATCCCCTTGCTAGCCAGCCCGAAGCCTTGACAAGCCACAGGCTGTTTACTTACTGGGGAGGAGGTAAAGCATATCTCTTGCCTCTCCCTGTGCCACGGGATTAAATTGAGGCAGACGATTACCTCTGACTGGAGGCGTTTTGCTCCCGTTCTCGAAGGCCCATCAGTCAGGAACGCAGGGACAGGTGCTCCTCTCCCGGTAAATACAGAGATTTGTGCGATGAAAAGGCAAATTGCAGAGGAGCAGTTGCGAGAAAATTGAATAAAATGAGCCAGGGAGGAGGCGGCGGTTAACATCCCTTTTCCGTCCCTGTGGAGCCACGCTTGCTGTTTTAGCAACTCTGAATGTTCCCGTGGATGGTGAAAGCCCCAGAAAAGGCTTCTGAAATCCAGTCTGGAGCTCAGGATTCCTGAAGTTGAACTGGAAGGCTCATAGCCCAAGGCTACGACCAAGCTCTGGGCTCGGAAGTAAGGTTACCAGCCTCCAGGTGGAGCCTGGAGATCATCTGTAATGACAACTGATCTCTAGACAGGAGAGATGAGTCCTTCTGGAGGAAGTGGCTGATTTGGAGGATGAACTCTGTGGTATTACAACCAGCTGAGGTCCCCTCCTTCCCCTCATCCCCAACAGGCTCCACTCCATTGAGAAGTGGGTTTGATTCCCGACTCCTCCATCCGAGTGGCAGAGGCTTATCTGGTGAACCAGATGTGTTTGTGCACTCCTACATTCCAGCTGGGTGACCTTGGGCTAGTCACAGCTCTTTGGAACTCTCCCACCTACTTCACAAGGTGTCTGTTATGGGGAGAGGAAGGGAAAGAAGCTTGTAGGCCACCTTGAGTCTCCTTACAGGAGAGAGAGGTGGGATATAAATCCAAACTCCTCCTTTCTTCTTCTTCTTCTTCTTCTTCTTCTTCTTCTTCTTCTTCCTCCTCCTCCTCCTCCTCCTCCTCCTCCTCCTCCTCCTCCTCCTCCTCCTCTTCTTCTTCTTCTTCTTCTTCTTCTTCTTCTTCTTCTTCTTCTTCTTCTTCTTCTTCTTCTTCTTCTTCATTATTTCCAGGTATTCTCTAGCTTCAGACCATGTGCCAGGCAGTAGTACATCCCATGACCCTCCTGGTCTGCCTTTCCTTCCATTACCCTTCAATCAAAGTCGACTCTTCCGTTTGTTATAACTTAATATATCTTCTCTAGCCTTCCGCAGTCTGTTGAGGGCCCAGAGTTGGTACATCCCTGCCTCTGTCGTGAAGTATTTATGAAAGGTTAATAATTCTGAAATTACACTGCAAGAGTTGTAACGACTTCCAAATTCCAAGCCATAAAATGTGATTATCTCCCGTATTGTGAAATTGCCCCATTGGATGCGTAGTAAAAAAAAAAAAGAACAGTTGCAAAGAACAAAAGTCAGCATTATAGAAATGGAAAGCTTCGCCGGGCTCTGTAGCACGGCAATAACTCTAAATTGCCGCCGCTGTTTGCTGCTGGGGTGTTTTTAATATTGGCGGAGCTCTTGAAATATTTTTATACGGATTTTCCGATGGAACGGAAAATCCAATCGCCTCTTAATGGGTGTGGATTCGGCAGAACGCAAGAGCCGTTGAATTGTTCTCTGAACGCAAGAGCGGCAACGTTGTGGAATGAATCTAATGAAGAGGCTTCAAGGCCTGCTGACATACCAAGCCAGCGGCTTCGAAATGCAGACTTTTACAACAGCTATTTGTGGCCTCCAAATTTCTGCTCTGAAGCTGGGTCAGAGGTTTTCTAACAGTTCTGATAGCTCACTCACCCTGAGCAGGAGGGATACCTTTTTTATGCATGGCCAGCAATTTTCCTGTCTTCATAACGGACAGGGACTTTTTTCCCCCATTTAGTTAACACTTTATAGCAAAACAAAAATTATTTGCTTATATAAGGAGCAGCAGTGGCGTAGGAGGTTAAGAGCTTGTGTATCTAATCTGGAGGAACCGGGTTTGATTCCCAGCTCTGCCGCCTGAGCTGTGGAGGCTTATCTGGGGAATTCAGATTAGCCTGCACACTCCCACAGACGCCAGCTGGGTGACCTTGGGCTAGTCACAGTTCTTCTGAGCTCTCTCAGCCCCACCTACCTCACAGGGTGTTTGTTGTGAGAAGGGAAGGGCAAGGAGATTGTAAGCCTCTTTGAGTCTCCTGCAGGAGAGAAAGGGGGGATATAAATCCAAACTCCTCCTCCTCCTCCTCCTCCTCCTCCTCCTCCTCTTCTTCTTCTTCTTCTTCTTCTTCTTCTTCTTCTTCTTCTTCTTCTTCTTCAGCTAGGGCTGGGCAGTAGAAAAATGCAGATTTTACAAAAACATTTTAAATTGCCAGAAGGGAACAATGCAAATATAAATGTTAAAATTCATAATTTCAAACATTTCAAGTTAAGAACATTTTTTCTCAACCCGGCGAAAGAAAAATTGTAGCCTATGATGTACTGTTTTTACTGACAGGGCACAGATAAGCAGGCACACAAATATATAGATATCGATCATTATTACATACATAAAAACATCTTTTATTTCATTGTTTTCCTAAAACATTAAAGATACATAGCATTTTAACATCCATGGATGAAAAGACAATTGTTGTCTACTTATTTATACTTGGGAAGGCTTTTTTCCCTACTTTTTTAAAAATTGCAAAGTCTCTTATCAAGTCCTCAGAATTAATCTGGTGTATCAAATCTGCTTCTATGCCAAGCAGAGACAAGGCTTCAAGTCTGCCTTGTCACATTGTTATTCCGTTGGGATTTATACATATATATATATATATATGCTATGATATCAGTGCGCGTGCTTACAGCCAGTAACTTCAGCTGCCAGAATTCGCATTCCCCAGGGGTCGATTCTGCACAGGGCGAATATAATGGGTGCAGGACACTATATAACCCGTTTTTGTGGGGAGGGGTTTTGCACAGGTCCCACCCCCCAAACAAGCCTGCCCTGTTTTGTTTCCCCCGTCCCAGGTTTTTCAAAAATCACTAAACCAGTGATCCTTCTGAAAAATTCGGGGTCCCTTTATCACGACTGCAACCCATCATATGTTTGCTGTGCAGAACCGAGCCATGTTGATCTTTATGCATTTTAGTTCCAGGTATTGGCTGTAGGACAGACCTGTATGTGACAAAGACCTTTATGCAGAGGTGGGATCCAGCAGGTTCCCACAGGTTCCCGAGAGTAGGTTACTAATTATTTGTGTGTGCCGAGAGGGGTTTACTAATTGGTGATTTTGCCACGTGATTTTTGCCTTAGTTACGCCCCTCCTCTCAGCAGTAGAGCGCAGAACTTGAAGCAGTCTAGCAGGAGGTGCACCGGCATGCGTGGCAGCCTGCGCCTGCGTGCATTCATTTCCCACCCAAGGACCAGAGCAGCGGCTGCGTCCTTGCCACAGCCCCGCCCAGGAATGCTCCACCCCTGGAATGCCCGGCCACGCCCCCGTCGTGCCTGGCCCAGCCCCATTGGCGCTACGCCACAGTTTGAATCCCACCACCATGGGAACCTGTTACTAAAATTTTTGGATCCCACCACTGCCTTTATGGTGGGACCCTAGTTCGCCTGAACTAGCTTGTTTCCATGATGTGCCCTTATTTCATTTTCTGCAGTGCCATCTTTCCCCTTGGTGCCCCGAGCACATGCTTAATGGTTAACCCAGTGTGCTGCGGGCAGGCAGGGCGTGGTCAGGTTCAGCCTCGCAGGGCCAAACAGGTAGGCAAAAGTGAAGTCAGATGATCGAATCGCTAGACAAGAATAAAGGGAAATGTGCTAACAGAGTGAAATACCTGTTGGAGGAAAGTGGTTCAGAAAGTTCAGGGAAAAGTCTGCGAAGGCTCTCTTTGGCCAGCTTTGGAAGCTTCATAGACATTGCAAATGCATCTAGATGCTGCAAATTAAAAGATTGGTTTTGTGGGGGCAGGCTCTGAGAATCTCTGCTTTGCTCTGCGGAAAGCTGGTTGGATCTATGGTCATCCTCTGTACAGCAACTTGCGAGTTCGTGTTTATCGTGCGTCTAAAGAATGTGTTTTTAGCCTGATCCCTAATGAAGAGAGTCGTCAGAGCTGATGGTTACCTTACCAATGCTTATGGAAAAAAAGCAAATTAAATGATGCCAGCGTACGCAATCCCAGTCATGTTTAATTCAGTGTTCCTGTAGGTAATCCTGACATAGAATTTCAATTAATTTTTTTCCTCGGCGTACGGATCACAGACGTTGTCTTCATTGTGAATTTCTGATTTCTTTCACTCTCTCCCCTTCATCTGCTCGGCGTGGGACGTGGAAATAGCAGCCTATTGAAAAATAAGCGGGGTTTCTTTTCCCCCCGCTCAAATGCATTATGGCAGATTCATTGCGCTGCCAACATGTTGACCTTCCCTTCAAGGTGAAAATGATCAGACACCTGTTGCGTGTGTCACCGGGGCAGCAAATTGCTTGATGGTCAGTCAAACAGAGGCTGAAAGACCATCACCACAGCAGGGGAAACGGCCCGAAGACAAGGATTACCTTTATTTTGCTTTTCAGCCCCAAGAAACAGGCAGCCAGATTGGCTCACAATTAAAAAATAAATACAATTTGAGTAAGGTGACCAGATGGTCACCTTTGTGAACCAGGGGCGAGGGGTAGTGAGCGGCCGTCTTGTGTAGCTGCAGGAGCACTGCCTTCTGGGGCTTGCGTTTCGCCCGTGACAGGGGTGGGGAAAGCGAAGAGCAAGCCCCAGAAGGCCCACGTGCTCCTGAGAGATCACGCAGTAGCGGGAGGCCGCCACACTGCCTTGTGCCCCAGAAGGCAGTGCGGCAGCCTCCCAAAAATTGGGACAATTTAAAGAACCCGCGGGACGCGGGACAAATTGTTTGAAGGCGGGACTGTCCCCCCAAAAGCGGGACGTCTGGTCAGCCTAAATTTGAGAGAAGTGAGGGAAACCAGACCCCCAGGCCAGACCCAGGGATCCCCTGGAATTGCAGCTCATCTCCAGACAACAGAGAAAATGGATACATTGGAGGGGTGACAGGATGGATTACATGAGATCCCCTCCCGGAATGCACCCGGAAGTGACATCAAAGTATTCACAGCGCTCTAGGAACATTCCCGAATCTCTATAGTTGCCCCGAATTTGCAGATGCTACGGCACTGAATGAGATGCTAGGGCGCTTTTTTTGTGGTGGTGGTGCCCTTTCCCCCCACTTTCTGTGGTGTCCCCTTCCCCTTTGGTACCCTAAGGATATGGTTATTATGCTTAATGGTTAATCCAGGGCTGCCTCCACCTGTAATGTTTCATGATACAAATGGGATTTGGCTTGCATATATGCTAACACTGTGTATGTCTGTTGGCAGAGGTGGGATCCAGCAGGTTCTCACAGGGTCCTGAGAGTAGGTTACTAATTATTTGTGTGTGCTGAGAGGGGGTTACTAATTGGTGATTTTGCCACCTGATTTTTGCCTTAGTTACGCCCCTCCTCTCAGCAGTAGCATGCAGAGCTTGAAGCAGTCTAGCAGGAGGTGCACCGGCATGCGTGGCAGTCTGCGCCTGTGTGCATTCGTTTCCTGCCCAAGGACAGGCGCAGCGGCTGCGTCCTTGTCACAGCCCTGCCCAGGAATGCCCCGCCCCAGGAATGCCCAGCCACGCCCCATTGGCACTAGGCCACAGTTTGAATCCCACCACCATGGGAACCTGTTACTAAAATTTTTGGATCCCACCACTGTCTGTTGGTGTATAAGCCAAATGCCTTTCAGCTGGAAGACTAGTACCTTGGCGTTCACATGCTAGTTTTCTGGGAGCAGGGAATTTCTGAGGTCTTTCCTGACACCTCCATATGGCCTATCATCACCATGTCAAACAATAACCCTGAAAACCATACCATACTATTATGTCTGTGTATCTGAGTTTGGGGGGGGGGGGCTCTCCAGGTGGTCCCTTCTCCCACCAAGGTGCAAAGGGCGGGAGTACACGGAAGGGCTTTATCCTTGGCTGGTCCCAGGATATGGAACAGCCATATCCCAGGATATGGAACAGCCTCCTTATGGAGATACACCAGACCTGGAGCCAACCCTTTATGGGTTTTGACATCTGGCAAAGACCTCCCTATTCACCCAGGCCTTCGATCTTGTTGATGCCCATCTGGAAATTGTTGGTGGGAAGAGAGTATATGATTGGGTAATGTTTTGAAAGTTAATTTTCTGGTGTTTTTATTATTGTTTTAGACGATGTTTTAATTGCCTTTTTTAATTTTGTAAGCCACCCTGAGACCTCTAGGGTAAGGTGACCAGACGTCCCGCTTTGGGCGGGACAGTCCCGCCTTAAACCAATCTGTCCCGCGTCCCGCTGGGTTTTTTAACTGTCCCAATTTTGCCTTCTGGGGCAATCCCAGGGAGTTCCCCAGAAGGCAGTGCGGCATCCTGCATTTATGATTGAACGTTGTATTTTAATGTATACCAATTCTTTGTATGGACTGTTATTTATTACATGTTGTGAACTGCCCTGAGCCCTTCGGGGGAGGGTGGTATATAAGTTTAATAATAAATAAATTAAATAAATCCTCCCGCCCCCCAGGTCCCGGTTTAAAAAGGTGAAAATCTGGTCACCTTACTCTAGGGCGGGGTGTAAGCTCAACAAAGAAACAAACTTGGCAACGCACCCCGGATTTTCCTTAGGAATACTATCTCAACCACTGCTGTGATTTGGGGGAGATTATGACATTAGCAGAGCCATTTGTGCACACAGCACTTTGCCGATGAGAAATTTCCAGCGCCCCAGAACTTTTGTGCACAAACCCTCCACAACCCCGATACGTCTCCTCAACGTCAATTAAAATCAAGATTTGTGGCAGTGAGCAATTTGTTTTCCTTCTGTGTTTTGAAACAAAGGAACGAAGGCCTGATTACAAAGAGGGAAATAATGACACCCCCTTGCCACTTCTCCGGAGCGCTTATGATAATTGGAAATTTTATAAGCCCAGGAAGCAGCCAACGGGCAGGATTTGGCCTACAAATGTGTGCTGTTGTCGGGGAACAAAAATGGAAAAAAAGCACTTCAGCAAATGAGGAGTGATTCAAAACGTTTGCAGGGGGGCCGAAGGGCCCCAGACGGGAGGAATTAAATAGGCCCGATGATGGTGAGCGTTTTGTGATGGATGTAGAGCATAGGTGTCAAACTCGCGGCCCTCCAGATGTTATGGACTACAGTTCCCATCATCCCCTGCCAGCATGATGCTGGCAGGGGGTGATGGGAACTGTAGTCCATAAGTCTGGAGAACATCGCATTGTTCTATGATATGAAACGATCATTAAAAGGTACACAGAGTTGTCAAAATACTATTTTATTGGAAGTATTGTACCATGGAGGTTGAAAGGCACCGCGAAGCTGCCTTATACTGAACTGAGAAACGTTTGGCCACCCAAACCCTCCACCATGTTCGGCCTCCAGCTAAACTCCTCCACTCCCGCTGGACCCCCTGATAAACTCCCCCTGTGTCCCTGCCCCACAAAAAAAAATAAAGTACTTTTCTTTGTCCAAGCGGTACTGAGGCCAGCAACACACGGAGGGTACCGTTTTGTAAAGGTATACCCCTGGGTTTGGGAAAGGGAGGAGCTATATAATCACCTCTATCTTTAAGAGTGCAATGTCAACGTTAGCCCAAATAAATTCAAAAATACACACGTTGCACTCTGGCTGTGTCCAATCTTCAGAAACAAAGCTTCAGTTCCATATAGTCCATATTCCAATTCTGTAGGTTCTACATAAAAACGTCTCGCGCGTATAGAACGTTTTTCGTGCGTCTTCCTCAGTATGCCAGCTTTGTTTCTGAACAAAGAATTGAATGGATCAAGTGATTATTTGTGTTTAGTTATAAGGGTTGGAAGACTTATGCTGTATCTTTAAGAACTTTGTCAGAGAAATAAGGAAATGTAAATACAAATAGAAGTGTTAAGTTGTTTAGTTATATGTAAGATCAATATATAAGATTGGACACAGCCAGAGTGCAACGTGTGTGTTTTTGAATTTATTATAGGAGCTATATAATGCCATCGAGTCCACCCTCTGTAACCTATAATCTGGAGATCAGTTGCAATAGTAGATCTCCAGTCACCACCTGGAGTGGTTAACAGCAAAGGACTCTAATCTGAGCAACCGGGTTTGATTCCCCGCTCCTCCACATAAAGCCTGCTGGGTGACCTTGGGTCAGTCACAGTTCTCTCCAAACTCTCTCAGCTCCACCTACCCCCAAAGGTGTCTGTTGTAGGGAAGGGAAGGAGTTTTTAAACTGCTTTGAGACCCCCCAAAAAAGTAGAGAAAAATTAGGCTATAAGTCCAAACTCTTCTTCACACACCCCGATTTTTGTTTGCCTTTCAGGTGCTACAGGACTCAAATCTAGCTCCTGTGAAAGTTGGGGGGGAGGGGTATCTAAATGAGGTGCAGCCCCATCTGGGTTGATGTAGACTCTGTAAAAAGAAAGGAATGAGATGTAAACGCAAGGTAAACATCCATTATTTCCGCTCCACCCCCAACCCCCCCCCCCAATTTTTGACAGGTGAAAGACTGATGGAGATTAGGCCGTGTCACGGCTGTCTGTTTAGTCAACAAAGTTTTCAGTGTAATTAGCCGCTTAATTGCCACATCTCCATTTAGCTGATGCATGGTTAATTGCAGCCCTGTGCCTTTTGCCCTCTGCCCCTTTCAGATGCCAACGTTGCCTTCTCGCGCTCCCACAAAGGAAATTAGCCAGGGGTAGATGAGCTCCCAGGCCTCCCGCTGATAATGTTTCCATCAGCACTAATAGCTGATCCCCCCCCCCCCTCTCATCTTGATCTCTTGAAGTTGGAAGTGACCTGGGATGCCACATCAGGGGATGTACTTGCAGCTGGAGGGAACCGCCTCAGATAGGAGGAGAGGAATCTAGAGCTTGAGGGCGGCCCTTTCCGCACAAACCTTTTAAAAAGTTTCTGGGCTGCCAGCAGGGTCTAGCCGGGCAGACCAGAGTCAAGGAAGGCAACAAGCAAGGCAGTCTAGGGTCAAGGCAGGCGGCAGGGAAAGGCGCGGGGAAGGCAGTCCGAAGTCAAGGCGCAGGCGGGAGATCAGACAGACAGGCTGAGAGCTGGAAGCCGGAGGGTGTCAGGATCACAGTCTGGTGATAGAGACCTCTTCGATGTAACCCGACGGATGTGCCATTTGATTGATAGGTAGAGGATCTTTCTCTTTGCTTCCCTCTGGTGTTTACAGCTTTGATAAGTAGGCTAGTGACCCTGGTGAGCCATTCTTCAGGGAAAGAGGAGGTGCCTGTTGGCCTGAGGGGGGGCAAGCCAGGTGGCTGCGTAACCCCCATGCTCAGAATGGGTTGACCCAGAAAGGGGTTAGACCCAAAGCAGAGAGGAGGCTGCAGAGCTCCATGTAGTTGGAGAGAACCGAGGCTACCAGACTCGGACCTTGGTTGTATAAGCCCTTAACACCTTGTTAAGAGTTTTGTTTGTTTGTTTGTAATGGGTGAGAGTTCTCCTGTTGAATCCTGTTCATCAAGCCCTTGGAGTCTTCAGGAGCCAACCTACTTGCAAAGAAGAATTGGACTTGGCAGTATCAGTAGACTGTAAATATAAGGACTTGAAAATGCAACCTGAACAGGACTTTGGAAATTAGTGATGTTAAATGTTGATGTTACATATGTTAAGAAATGTAAACCATTTTGTTTTTAAAAAATGTTGTTGCAAACTCATTCCAAGTTCTGCCCCACAGAACCCACAGATAGAGGTTACAGCTGCATCTATCTCCTATACAGCAACCAGAGGCACGAGAAGCCTCAAACGAAGCTCTTTTCACACTTTCTCACCAAACAGGAAAGCAGGAGGCGGGAGGCAAGGATAAAAGGGACCCAGGAAGCTTAAAGAATGAGACAAGAACCAGCGCAATGGCATGAGTGGATTTAAAGGAGCAGGTACTCTCTAATCTGGGAGGAACTGGTTTGATTCTACAGCTCTGCGGCGGGACTGTGGAGGCTTATCTGGGAACTAAGATTAGCTTGTGCCGTAACACATGCCAGCTACAGGTGACCTTGGGCTAGTCATCAGGTCGCTTTAGGAGCTCTCTCAGCTCCACCCACACTCCAAGGAGTGTTTGTTATGTGTGTATTATTGGCCAGGGGGAGATTGTAAGCCTCATACAGGAGAGAAAGGGGGGATATAAATCCAATCTCTTCTTCTTCTGGCTTTCACAAACTGCCTTTCAATAAAAGCTACTAATCAAGAATCCAGAGTCTGTTTATTGATTAAAGGTCCAAGACTTGGCAGAGGGAGATTAGGTACATGGAGCTTACCACTCTCCTTGTACCCACTCAATGCCAAGCCCAAGGCAGGGTTTATATAGGACAGGGTCTGCCACCTCTGCAGCAAAGGTGGCAGGGCTGATAGAATTGTAGATCCATATGAACATCTGGAGAGCCGCAGGTGGCAGACCCTGGAAGTCCGGCTAATGAGGCTGGGGTCCTGGGAAGGAAGCTCAGTCCTCCTCAGATGCCTCATGCCTCCATCTGCCCGAGCCTTCTGCCCTACCTAGCAGCAATGTGAGTGTTGTAACACAAAGCAGGCAATGGCAAGCCACCTCTGAGGCCCCTTCCGCACATGCAGAATAATGCACTTTCAATCCACTTTCACAATTGTTTGGAGGGAATTCTGCTATCCCGCACAGTAAAATCCAGCTGCAAAGTGGATTGAAAGTACATTATTCTGCATGTGCGGAAGGGACCTCTCTTGCCTTGAACGCCTCCCCAGGGGTCGCCAAAAGTCAGCTGCAGCTCGATGGACAAGCAAACACACAAAACAAGAACCTGGCCCCTTGGGTTTAATCCAGCACCATGGTAGAAACATATGAAATTCAATCTTCAGGTTTATTTATTTAGTGGTGATCAAAAAAGGATCCACTGCTTAGGTGTATAATCATCGTATGCCGTGGTTCCAACCTCCATTCCATGTTTCGTGCATTCAGTGTAGAAGTATTTGGGCAAACAAAGCGACAAGCGGACTTTCGTTAACTACCAGCCTGTAATTGGTGAACGCTTTGGCTCCAGATGTTATGGACTACCTGAGTTTCCATAATCTGCCAGCCCTACTTATGCCCAATTTAAAGCAATGCTGGCAGGGGCCTGATGGAATATTGAATCCATAACATCTGAGATACCAAAGTCCTTTCTATAACGTTACCTGAATTGGTTGAGCATTTTTTTTAAAAAAAGAAGGAAACAATTATTGACCTTGGGATCTTAACCATGGAATCTTAGGCAGATTCCACATGGGCCAAAAACAGTGGCGTGAAAATGGTTTGAAAACAGTGTAAAAGGGTTTAAAATGGTGCAAATCCGTTTCACACCGGCTATTATTATTAATCCCATCTTGAGAATCAACCTTAGAGTTGGAAGGAGGAGAACCACAAGAGGCCATCCAAGTCTAACTTATGCAGTCACAAGAAACACACAATCAAAGCAAAATTAGCCAGTCTCATCTTGCATCTGTATCCTTCTTATGATGGGTCCATCAGGATTTAACTCCATCAACACTGTCCTGACGCTTACATCACTGTGCTGGAGAGTGGCCCAGGACAGCTCGTCTGAGACTTGTGAGAAACTAAACAATCCAATAAGAAAAGGGGTGCAACAGTCAATATTAATAATAATAGAACTGCCACTACTGTTGCACTCTGGCTATAACTAATATTTCAAATACGTATATCTATATACGTATAATAAATAATAAATCGGTATAATCGAAAAAAATAAATAAATAAATAAATAAAAATAAATATATACATGAGTTTATGGGAAATGTCAGCTCAGATTGAGAGAAAAGTACCCATATGAAGCCAATATAAATTATATCTACACACCCTGTGAGGGCTGATAAAGCTTCATCGTAAAACGCGGATTAGGTGCATTTTCGTTTTCCTCCTTGTGTTTTAAAGATTTTGGACTTATGGTTCTGTGCACAGTTTTGGACTTATCATTGAATACGGTACAGGAATAATTCTTCAACCTGAGTGGATTCATATACAATGTTGATGAACCAAGATGGACTGAATATACTTATGTATATACATGTTTTTGCACTGATTGAATACTTACCTTAAGGATGCGAGACTGATGGGAGAGAGTATGAACTAAATACTTGCTTACCTGAATTAATCACGGATGACCCTGAATCCATTTGTTATAATTGTTAAAAATAAGTTGAACTTACCTGTTGGATGTAGTCGACAAGAAATGATTGTATTTACAGCTAATGAAATATAAAAAAAATATGAACAATGATATAAACTCATGTATATAGATATGCATTTTGAAATATTAGTTATAGCCAGAGTGCAACAGTAGTGGCAGTTCTATTATTAGAAACTAAACAGTGCCAAATGATGTCCTGTCCTTTCAAGTCTGAGCCGCGCTTTCTGCTGATTGAGAGCCAACGCTTCTTGAAACCTTGAGCGGGTGGACCCAAGACCTTGGCTATCCGTTCCCCCCATTCTCCATTTCCCCAGTCTCCATTGTGTGACACATTCAAAGGGCTCATTTCCTAAGCAGGTGGGGTTTTGCCTGCACACGCTCATAAGCGGCATGATAAACGATGGCCAAGCACGTTTTGATTATTTTTAGTTCCATTGAAATCGCAGCTCTTTCTCTCTCTCGCCTTTAATACACCTGATTTCAGAAATGAATATTGGTTCAATCCAATTTGTCTGGGGCAAGACGTGGAAACAATGGATGAAGGCGCCCTTGGCTGTTACGGCAACCTTCTGGCAACCCAGCTACGGGATAATCTTTCGCACTTAGACACTCGAAGCGGCAGAAAAGCACAGGCAAAACTGGATGGCAAAGTTTCTCCCTTGCTCCACTTCCCCCGCAGGAGCCGGTTGGTTTACTAATGCATTGCAAAAGAAGAAAGGTAATCTCTGGGACCAGGCACGAAGCGCTGGCGTCTGGGGCCCATCTCCCCATTTCCTGTTTTGGCATGACCTCAAACTCCCAAGGGCATTCTGGACGTGAATGGATGGAACTGCCTCGTTCCTGTCAGTCTAGCGAGGATTGGGCCATGACCATCAGGGGTTGTCCACGGTCGTAGGTCAAGGAAGGTCCCCACCAGCACCAGCAACCTGATGGTTGTGGAATGTGCCATCCATCTGCAGCTGTCTTATGGCGACCCCATAAGGTTGTCAAGGCAAGAGGCCTTCAGAGGTGGTTTGCCATTCCCTGCCTCTGCGTAACAACCCGGGATTTCCTGGACGGTCTCCCATCCAAGTACTAAATAAGTCTGACCCTGCTTTTTGAGCTCTGTGATGAGATCAGGCTAGCCTGGGCTATCCAGGTCATGGGAAAAGACATACAGAGATGGTTTGCCATTCCCTGCCTCTGTGTAACAACCCTGGATTTCCTTGACAGCCTCCCAATCCTCTGAACTCAAGTCAGGGTCGTCGGAATGATTAGGGATAGACGATGACGACATTCCCCTGCCTCTGCACAACCTGGATTGACAGCCTCCCATCCAAGTACTAAGTGGGTCTGAACTCACTTTTTTGAGCTCTGTGATGAGATCAAGTTAGCCTGAGCTATCCAGGTCTTTGCAAAAGACATACAGAAGTGGTTTGCCATTCCTTGCCTCTGCGTAACAACCCGGGATTCCCTCGACCGGCCTCCAATCCAAAGTACCATGGGAAATAAAGCATACAGAGGTGGTTTACCCATTCCTGCACCTCTGCGTAACAACCTGGATTTCCTTGACAGCCTCCCATCCAAGTACTAAGTGGGTCTGAACTCACTTTTTTGAGCTCTGTGATGAGATCAAGTTAGCCTGAGCTATCCAGGTCTTTGCAAAAGACATACAGAGGTGGTTTGCCATTCCTTGCCTCTGCGTAACAACCCGGGATTCCCTCGACCGTCTCCCATCCAAGTACTAAATAAGTCTGACCCTGCTTTTTGAGCTCTGTGATGAGATCAGGCTAGCCTCGGCTATCCAGGTCATGGAAAAAGACATACAGAGGTGGTTTGCCATTCCCTGCCTCTGCGTAACAATCCTGGATTTCCTTGATGGTCTCCCATCCAAGTACTAACCAGGGCTGACCCTACTTAGCTTCCAAAATCTGATGAGATCAGGCTAGCCCGAGCTGTTCAGGCCAATGCAGGTGTGTCATATGACAGGCCAAATTGGCTCTAGTTGAAAACTTCCGGCAGTTCTCTAGCGGTCCGCGATGCATCAGCCATTTAGCTCCTGAAAATGTATGCCGGTCACAGATCTCTTCCCGACTTTTAAATTATGGCGTATGCCAGAGGGCAAAATTTCCACACAGAGATATCCCCCTATGTCTTGATGAAACGAAGAGCACTCTTAATATTGCCTTGCAGTTATACAGCTTGTGAGGCTCTCAGTTCCTTTGTCTGGGGAGCTGCAAGAAATCTGCCAAGAGCGAATGCCGTCCTAGCAGTTTCTTCTCCGCTCCTGGCTGAGCCCCTCCGGAGCACCGGTGTATAGATGCTTGCCGAAATGCAAAGCTCGCCGCCTTGACCCAATTCCAATTTCTCAAATAAAGGGTTGAGAAGAAGGTTTACACTCATGTTGGACTGGAAATGACCCCTCTGGTGAAGAAGAAGAAGAGGATTTGAGTTTTATATCCCCCCTTTCTCTCCTGCAGGGAGACTCAAAGGCTTTGTCTTCCTTGCCCTTCCCCTCACAGCAAGAGCACCCTGTGAGTGTAGGTGGGCTGAGAGAGAGTCTGGTAGCTCGTGACTGGTAGCCCAAGGTCACCCAGCTGGCTAGCAGTGTGTGGGAGTACACAGGCTAATCTGAGACTCCCCAGATGAAGCTATTCCACAGCTCAGAGCGCTGACGGGGGCACGGGGAATCAGAACCCCGGTTCCTCCAGTTTAGATACACGAGCTCTTAGCCTCCTGCGCCACTGCTGCTGTGGTCTTTTTTGGCCAAGGTAAGGAAAAACAAAAATCTTAGCTGCTTAGACATCCTGCAGCAAAGGGAAATAGTTGCAGTGAAGTAGGGCAGCTTTTTAAAAATATGTTCTTTGCTTTAGGGGGGGGAAATCCTCTGGGTTTTTTTTGGGGGGGGGGGTTGCTGTCAAGTCACAGCTGACTTATGATGACCCCCGTAAGTTTTTCAAGGCAAGAGATGGTCAGAGGTGGTTTGCCATTGCCTACCTCTGCATAGCACTGCCTACCTGGAATTCCTTGGTGGCCTCTCATCCGAGTTCCTGACTGGTGTAGAACATAAAAATATGGAGCTGGAAGGGACCTGAAGAGTCATCTAGTCCAACCCCCTGCACAATACAAATCATTCACCGTTACACCCCCCCACCCCTACACACACACAGTGACCCCTGTGGTACACCCAGAAGAAGGGGAAAAAACCACCAGGATCCCTGGCCAATCTGAGCTGGAGGAACAAATTCCTTCTTGGACCGGAGCAGCAGTAGGCATTAGGAGGTTAAGAGCTTCGTGTATCTAATCTGGGAGGAACGAGGTTTGGATTCCCCCGAGCTCTGTCCGCTTGAGTTGTGGGAAGCTTATTTGGGAAATTCAGATTAGCCATGCACTCCCTGCATGGCGAGTTTGACCTTGGGCTAGTCACAGCTTCTCAGGCTCTCAGCCCACCCCCACCCTCCACAGGGTGTTTGTTGTGGTGGGGGAAGGGCAAGGAGATTGTCAGCCCCTTTGAGTCTCCTGCAGGAGAGAAAGGGGGGATATAAATCCAAACTCCTCTTCTTCTTCTTCAAAGGGGCCATCTGCTTCACCTTCGGCATGTAGGGAGGGGCCATGAGAGCCGAGGACTCATCCCTTTTCTGCCTTCCCTCTCCCTCCCTCAGTTCAAAGAATTGGCTTTCCTCTGCTTCCAAACCTCCTCAGAACAACAGCCCACCACCTCCCGAGGAAACCCTGTGGAATCGCTCTATCAGGAAATGTTTCCTAGCGTATACCCCAAAACCTTTTTTTTGCTTTAATTTCAACCCATTGGTTCTGGTCCAACCTTCTGGGCCAACCGAAAACAACACACACGCTAGCATGTAGATCATAGGTGTCAAACTCGTGGCCCTCCAGATGTTATGGACTACAGTTCCCATCACCCCCTGCCAGCATGATGCTGGCAGGGGATGATGGGAACTGTAGTCCATAACATCTGGAGGGCCGCGAGTTTGACACCTGTGATGTAGATCATGATCCAAGTACTAATCAGGTCTGGCCCTGCTCCGCTTCCAAGATCTGACACCGTCAGGCTAGCCTGGGTTGATCCGGATGTTGGGAACAGCAACTTTTGAGCCTCTGTCCTCTCACTGGTCATGAAAAATGTGCAGGGCCGTTGATCTGCTGATGGATGAAGTAGTTGTGGAAGAAGGAGTGAGTGTGACATAGCAGCCAAGAGCAGGTGGATTCTAACCTGGAGAACCGGGTTTGATTCCACACTCCTCCACCTGAATGGCTGGGGCTTATCTGGTGAACCAGATGTGTTTCTGCACTCTTACATTCCTGCTGGGTGACTGTGGGCTAGTCACAGTTCTCCCTGACCTCTCTCAGTCCCACAAGGTGCCTGTTGTGGGGAGAGGAAGGGAAAGGAGCTTGTAAGCCACCTTGAGTCTCCTTACAGGAGAGAAACGTGGGATATATGTATTGTCGAAGGCTTTCACGGCCGGAATCACTGGGGTGCTGTGTGGTTTCCGGGCTGTATGGCCGTGTTCTAGCAGCATTCTCTCCTGACGTTTCGCCTGCATCTGTGGCTGGCACCTTCAGAGGATCTTCAGAGGATCTTCAGAGGCATCTTCAGAGGATTCTAATCTGATCCTCTGAAGATGCCAGCCACAGATGCAGGTGAAACATCAGGAGAGAATGCTGCTAGAACACGGCCATACAGCCCGGAAACCACACAGCACCCAAGGTGGGATATAAATCCAAACTATTCTTCTTCTTCTTTTAAAAGGGAGGCCCCCAACATTTTTGATCAGACTGTCCAAGATTAGCTTACTGATGAGTGTCATAATCCTTGTTTACCCTGCATGGGTCTGCCTTACCAAGGGCTCACAAGAAAGCTGTGCTGTCCATCACCAGGACGGGGCCATGAATGATGAATTGCCCGGCAGAGTCACTCTGGGCAGAAACAAGGTTTTCTGGAGTTTTCTTGTGTCGATGACAACTGTGACGGGGAGTTTGATGGATGGCCACACCAGCAAGAACCTTGCTAGCCGGCTCTGTCCTGACAAGCTATCCACTATACACATGACGGTATTTGGAATACTATGCGAGCACTTAGGGAGAATTTCAAATGAGCTTGGAGTGGATAATCCTCCTTTCCTTTTTTATTTCTTCCTTGGATGAATAAGGAGATCCTTTTCCCATGACATCCATTTCTGCTCCCTCCTCCTGACAGTTGCCTGTAAAAGGTATGCCTTTTCCAACAGTACTTGTGTGCCGAGAAATCAGTATTGTATGCGTAAATGATATATAAATTGCATTTGAAAGCCGAACAACCGGCACGTATGATTCAGACAAATCTACAACTGCAGGAACAAGAAGCCGAGAACCGAAACCATTGTAAAAAAAATACGTCTATGAAAGAGAAATAAATAAAAAGAGAAATAAATCCAGCAGCACCCATTTAGCCGTTCACTGGTCTGTGGAAATCTCTAGCTGAACAAAGATACGCTGAATATTCTGTTGGGGTCTGTGTGTTTAAAACAGAGTTGGTCGGGGGCTCATAGCGAATGTTTATTTCTTTTATCCTGCTTTTTACCACACACAAAGTGGCTTACCGAGTCAGAAAAAAACCCCAATCAAATAGAAATCTACCCTAATATTATATTGTTGAAGGCTTTCATGGTTGGAATCACTGGAGTGTTGTGGGGCTTCAGGCGGTATGGCCGCATTCCAGTAGCATTTTCTCCTGATGTTTCACCTGCATCTGTGGCTGGCATCTTCAGAGGATCCTCTGAAGATGCCAGCCATGGATGCAGGCGAAACTTCAGGAGAAAATGCTACTGGAACACAACCATACAGCCCGGAAACTCCACAACATACCCTAAAATCTTAAACATTAAAAGAAATCTCTCCAAGGCTACAGAAAAATCTATTTTTTAATTGTGGCAAAGAAGTGGGTTTGATCCGATTTCTCTTCCTCCCCACCAAACTGCCCGCCCCCCGTACGATTAATCAGTGTAAAGCATTTTTAATTACAATTTGTATAACATGTATAAATAAATATTACATTCTTTCAGTCTACAATGCATACTAGGCAAATCCTTGTTAAAAAAGAAAGGAGTCCGACTATGCTACAGGGTTTCGAGATCTGTCGCATCTGAGCAGCCAAACAAACAAACAAATTGAAGGAGCCATTTGAACGATATATCGAAGTCGTGATCAAAAGCGGAGAGCATCTTTTCCTAGAATGTCAGGAACAGCCAAGAACTTTCCAGGAATGCTGAAGAAGATGACGGGTCCTTTAAGCTAGGATAGAGTCTTCTTCCAGACTGCCGGGGCTGGAACAGGGGACCTCTCAGTTTGCACTCTGCTGCCCCAAGTGGTCAACTACCCACAATTGCAGAATGAAAGGCTCCCTGGGTTACGAGGTCCTGGAAGGCTCCATGGACATTTCATCTACCCAAACAGCCCATTAGCTTCCTTTGATTGGTACAGCTGTAGAAGCTTCCAGGTCACATGTGGACTTTTTCAGGTCGCTAGCCAGATTTGAGGGTGTCTGGTTCTTAGAAGGTTTGCTCTGTCGCCTCCTTGCTTAGCACGGTTGGAATCACTGGAGTGTTGTGTGGCTTCCAGGCGGTACGGCCGCTTGGATACTTCCCACCCTGCCAGCTCTCAATGGGCCAGGGTGACAGCACTGAACTCTTTTAAGATGTAAATGGCATCTCTTCCTATCACAGCGATCCCTTTAAACTTGAGCACCCCTATAACATTTCCCTTGCGAAGAGATCGCACGCTCCCTGCCTGTAGAAAGCTCACTAGCCCTGTGTGCAGAAAGGTTTATTTTTCAGTTTGGGGAAGAACAGTGAGATATGTCATTTCCTCCCCCCTCCTACCATCTTCCGAAGAGGAGGAAAGCTGTACCACCATTCTTCTCAAGGTATAGATCTAATGGTACCCCAATACAATGAATTGTATGGTTATTGAGTTTAAGATGAAACCCTGCCTGCGCACTTACATCCTATTCTGTGTTTCAGACCAATTCACATAGTTCAGGGGAAGAAAAGAATTTATTCATCTCCTTGGCAGTCCGGAGTACTTCTGGGGTTCATCCCTCTACTAAAACATCACTAGCCATTTCTCATGCTCTTTTACGCCTACTCTTGAGGGCTAGCAACTTGACTTCTGTTTATTCTTTAAAAAAAACTTGAAGAGATGTTGAACTCCGTACCTGGTTCCGTGCCTGCAAGGAGGAACGTTCATTGCACTCTGTGTAGGTTAGGAAATGGCGGGAGGAGAGAGAAAACGCTGTAAACAAAAGGCGTAACATGGCCCATGGGTACTTTGGTCCTGGAAATTAAATTAAAAAGCTCTCTGAGCCCCCTAACACGTTCTGCTCTTTTGGTCCACATGGAAGGGGGCATCCTCCCCAAATGATGGTCTAGGCCCCACCAGAAAGGTTATCCCTAGGTGAACCGAATCCCACCTCCCATGTCCAAATATTAAGAGGAGATGATGACGATGAAGAAGAGTTTGGATTTATACCCTGCCTTTCTCTCTTGTAAGGAGACTCAAGGTGTCTTACCGACTGTTTTCCCTTCCTCTCCCCACAATGGTCACCTTGTGAGGTAGGTGGGGCTGAGAGAGTTCTGAGAGAACTGTGGCTAGCCCAAGGTCACCCAGCAGGAATGTTGGAGTAAGGAAACAAATCTGGTTCACCAGATATGAGTCCACCGCTCACTTGGAGGAGTGGGGAATCAAACCCAGTTCTCCAGATTAGAATCAACCTGCTCTTAACCACAACACCATGTTGGCTCACTGGATTCATGTCCCTTCTGCTCCAGATGAGTCCAGGAACAATGTCTTCTCCTCATTGGGTCAGGAAGGGCCAAACCCTTACTTTGAACATGGATTTGAGGTTCTGAGTAATTTGGAAAATGACTGGTCAGGTTTGAGAAAGAAATTTTTCCCTGCCCAGCAGCTTCAATGACAAATGTTAGGATGAAGGTGGTGCATTGTCAAACTGGACAGGCCTTCCATGAGCCAACGTGGGGCAGTGGTTTATAGTGGTGGACTCTAATCTGGAGAGCCAGGTTTGATTCCCCACTCCACCACATGAGCGGTGGACTCTAAACTGGATCAATGGATTTGTTTCCCCACTCCTGTACATGAAGCCTGCTGGGAGACCTTGGCCTAGTCACATTTCTCTTGGAACTCTCTCAGCCCCATCTACCTCACAAGGTGCCTGTTGTGGGGAAAGGAACGGAAGGAGTTTGTAGGCCACCTTGAGACTTCTGACAGGACAGAAAGGTGGGATATAAATCCAAACTTCTCTTCTTCTTGAATCTAGGGTAAAGCTGAATGGTCTAACAGGACATGCTTCATGAATATGTTGCATATGCACAGCTCACCGCAGATTTTCTCAGTGGTCAAAGCTAGCATCTTGGAAATGTTTTCTGTGAAATCATTCTGCACAGGGGCATTGATAAGGAAACCACAAATTTCCTTCATTTCTCCCGTTGTTGTTCCCCTTGTCTCTCCAGTTGCATTTATTTCACATGCCATAGCTGCAAACATATTATTCCTAATGGTGGTGGGAGTACATCTGTGATGCAGAAGTACAACCCTCCTCTTCTTTTGCACCATTGGAGGAACACAAGCACTTAGCTTCCCCCGTCTCCAGATTCACACACATTTCCAGGCCAAAGTAGAACTTCAGTAATCCATGATCATTTCTGGGGCAGTCCCTTATCAATTTTCTCCTACAAAAGAACTTCCCTTGTCAATTTCACTTGCTCCTAACTGCAGACAAAAAGTGTATCTTTGCTTTAATGTTATATTGCTAATGCAATATGACACAGAGAAAAAATGAAAAAGAATCCTTTTGAACATGGAGGAGGAGGAGGAGGAGAAAATGGCTGAAGGGAAGGTTGGGCGACTACATGAGGGCTTGGATAAGGGCGGAGAAATAAACATGATCACACACTCAAGGGACACTGGCTCAGAAACAGACCAGAAAAATCGTGATAAAAGTGCTCGGGAAAACAATGGAGGAAAAATGAAGGGAAAACGTTTCCAAAACCAAACAAAGGAAACAAAAACTTACAAAATTAAAAGAAAAAAAAACATTTGGCAGCAAGACATGTTGTAAACGACTCATGTGGAAAAAGGCCATGGGCTTGGAGGGAATAAGGTCATTGACCAGGGAGTCAAATCAGGTTGAGGAATGAATCACTGGGTCTTTCTGGGAAGAACACGAGATCAGCAATAGTACTCTGCTTGTTCAGAATAGGCATGAGAAAATACAATTATAGGTAAATGAAATGCATACAGAATCTCATTGATCCCCCCCCCCCAAACATGGACAATTAGAAGCAACAACGATAACCTACACCTTGATCAAAATTCAGCCGAACTGCCAATATGCAGCGTCACAGGAAGGCGGCTACAGCCGTTCCAGGGGTGGGTTCCAGCCCGGATCTCTCTGAAATTTATTGACTTTAAGCAGACAACGACTTGAAGTTGCTAATTTGTTGCAAATTGACCGACTTCTTCAAAAGACACGATAACGTACCACTGATTTCGGGGGAGCGACGATGATCATTTGGTCTGGAAAGAACGGATAGGATTTGGACATTTTTAAATCCCTGCTGGCATGCATCAGTAGTAAGATGTAAAAGGCAGAGCGGTGGAGAAAGAGAGGATGTGAGAAAGATGGAATTTCAGCATTTCTGATTTTCTTTAAAAAACATACGATTCAATCTCTTCCCTGACAACCATCCCATCCTCATTGCAGCTGTAGGAACAGAAAGCAGAGAGGTGAGTCATATTCTGCTCTTTTTCTTCCCATTTGCTGTTTTATTAGAAATATAAAGAAGTTTCCATTTTTCAAATCATAATTTTCGTTTAAAAAAAGAAGAGGAAAAAAAAGAATATTTTGGTACCTTGTGAGTAACTAATCTCTGACTCTTAATCGTCAGTTTCAAAACCACATCTCCTCCCAGTTCAAGATCTGGGCCAGTTCATTGCCGCTGCATTGCCGTGAACATTTCATTTGGGGGAGAGAAAAATGAAAAGAAAAAGACCGCCCTCCCTCCACGGACAGGATCAGCAAGCTCTCTCCCTGATTACAAAAATTGGCCTTGTTTTCAAGACTCTTCAGTCTGCCAACCTTCCAGCCTATTTCCAATGTCCTGATACAACTGAAGGCATCAAGGTGTGGTATGCAACCCCCCAAAGCACCTGACAACCAGGGCTATACTTCCTCTTTGAGCTTCTCCATGTAGTGTTTTGTTTCCCCGAGGTCCATATCTTGGCAAACCCATTTTATGTCATCTTCATTGCAGTTGAGGATGGAGTTGACAGTTGGACAACTGTCATCCGGAGGGATGGTGGTGAACGTGGTGAACTTGACCCTCTTCCGCTTGGAGGTGGGTGAATGCAAGGGGGGCTCGGGCTTTGGCTCTTTCCCTTGTTTGCCCCCCGAGTCAGCTGACCTGTGCAGTTGGCCCTGGATGCTTTTTGGCATGCTGCCGTTGAGGAGATGGTTGCTCTCCTCCAAGCTTATCCCCCGGTCGACGTTCGTCGTGTGTTCGTCCTGCGGGGGCGAAATATCCACTTGGTTCTCCAACAGTTCGGTTTCGTTCCCGAGCCACACCCAATCATGGGAGTGGCTCTTGGTAGCCTGCCCTTCCACTGGGACTTGCTTGTGCCGGTATTTCAACGTGAAGGTGGCACAGTTTATCAGGAAGACTAGAATAGCCAGGCAGAAGACGCCCAAGAGGGCATACATCCCGATCTCCAGGTCACTGAGTCCCCGAGGGGCTTGCACAAGGTCATTGCCCTCCTCCCCTCCATCACTTTTGGGGAGATCGATCTGAGCTGGAAAGTTGGTGAAGTCTATGGGGATATTCTGCAGTTGCCCGTCATCAGAGAGTTTTTCTCCAGCAAGGTTGCTCTTCAGCACTTTGCCTTTGATCGCAGACTTCGCTGTGGTGCTGACTTTCCAGATGTATGCAGCTCTTCTTCTCAGCCTCATCCGAAGAGCGCTCCCGTGGATATCAGCCTGCCTTGGCCATACCGCCTTTGATTTGTCCAACACCTTCTGCCGCCGGATTCAGCCTATGGATTTTCGATCTCATCAGCATCATAATCACCGACACTGTGGGTGTCGGCGTCGTTCTGGCCAAACTTCACCTTGATGCTACCATTGCCCACTGCTAGGACGCTCTTCCTCTTGGACTTCTGGCACGCTTCAGAGATCATCATGTCCACTTTGACCAGTGGGCCTTGTCCTTCACCTTCTGCTGCCACCATTGGCCACTTGGTGGTAGGACTTGGATGTGCTGAAATGACAGATTCATCTAATGAGGAAGCAGAGAGAGAAAAGTCTTTGGGGTCATAAATGTCCAGCGGAGTCACGGTGCCGTCACTGAACTGGATCCAGGTGCTGATGATGGCCTCCTAAAAGAGGAGGAGAAGAGTTAAAGACTTTCTCTTTGGTAGCCCAACCTCATCCCATTGTAACTGATCTATTAAGAAAGCTGGTGGAAACTATATTTAAGGTCTTAATTTTAAAATATAGAGATATACAAGGTTTTTATTCCTTTATTTTAAAATTATTATTTGGAACTATCCAAGGGGGATTTTATAAGAACTTTTTGAATTTTTAAAAATATTTTATTTTAAAAGTATTTTATAAATTTTATGAATTATTTATATACTTGTGGTAGGCTAAAGATACTATGGTTATGTGGATGATATTGCTCTGTAGTTGGTACTTTGACCCGCTGTTCTTGACTGTTCCCCCTAAAGAACTGAGTAGCGTAGGAGGTTAAGAGCTCATGTATCTAATCTGGCGTAGGAGGTTAAGAGCTCATGTATCTAATCTGGAGGAACCGGGTTTGATTCCCAGCTCTGCCGCCTGAGCTGTGGAGGCTTATCTGGGGAATTCAGATTAGCCTGTACACTCCCACACATGCCAGCTGGGTGACCTTGGGCTAGTCACAGCTTCTCGGAGCTCTCTCAGCCCCACCCACCTCACAGGGTGTTTGTTGTGAGGGGGGAAGGGCAAGGAGATTGTAAGCCCCTTTGAGTCTCCTGCAGGAGAGAAAGGGGGGATATAAATCCAAACTCTTCTTCTCTTCTTCTATATTTTATGTACTGGTATATTTTACTGAACTTTATTTTTAGCGTAGCGTATATCAGAATTGTATGCAGGAATGTTATTGCTGAAGTAATGTTAATTTTTTTAAATGCTGGTCTAAGGCCGTAAATAAATGTCTGAATAAATGTCTGGAGATCTATTTTCTTCTTTTTGTTCTTGCGAACTACAAAAAGTTACAAACCCGTATTACTCACATACATATAATAATGTACAATAACCTAACATTGAACAACCAATCAGCTATCAAGTCTCGTGGGTAAATACTGTCCCATGATTTCATTATAGCTCCTAAGTCAAACAAGATCCATCAGTTTTAAAGGTTTTCAACTCTATCTCAAAACTGCAAAGTCAGTCCTCTCTTCCAGTTTAACTCTGTTCCACTAATTTATAGACACCATATTTTTACAAAGAGAGCTTTTAGATGTTCTTCCTTTTAAATGGTTTACAAACCCCTATTTTATCTGTTTTCATTATTCTGAAGTCAGCAAGAACCCAACATTCAGGATCTAAGAAGGTACAACTACAAACTTCTCCAAACCCTCCAAAAATTTTTTTGCCTTTGAACAGCATACCCCAATTTACATTTGACATTTCCACATGTTTCAAAAGTGGTAAATTACATTCACTGTGTGTGTTCATGTTTCGAGAAAGACAAGGCCAAATGTTTGCCAAACTTTTGAGATTTTGGGCAATGGGATCAAAATGCATGTAGGGAGGAGGGGACTACCTTTTCTGTCCCAAATTATGATCAATTTTCTTTCCCAAATGTTTTGATCAGTTCCTTTTCCAAAGGTCTTGCAAGCATAAGCATAAATTAACATAGCCAGGATTTTTCCACTCACATAGTCAATCACTCCTAAAACAAGAGGTGACCAAGCCCCCGTGGCTTTCAGAGGAAAATTGCTGCATCTCTGCATGAGTTACTGCTCAGAACAGTGTTTCTTTCAGAGACACAGGAGGTGAGCTCTTGGCCAAATAGCTAATTCATACTCTCGCATACTCAAATAAATCTTTTCGAGTATAAGAAGAGCAAACTGTGCCTTCAGTGTTAAGCCAGAAAAGAAGAAAGTGGACCAGTATCCTCAGAAGTTAGAAGACTGCTTGAAATCACCCCAGGGCTTCACAATAATTTTACACTTCAGTGCATCAAAACAAATGGGTGAAAAATCACCATGGGAGGGAGAGCCATTACCACCTCATTAATATCTAATCATAGAACAAATGCGCAGAGCAATATTGTTTTCAACTGGTTGCAATTTGTTACACAACAGCTTGGAAGAAAGGCTACAGCAACCCCGGCAGTCAAATTTCAAGCTATTCAGAGAAAACAGCAAGAGGCGTTTATCTTTTTCAGGAGCCGGGGCTGGAGCGACTAGTTAATTTTCGAGCCACTTGCAGCCAGCCCGGCCGAGATGTTACAAGGAGGAAAATTTATTGTGCCTCAGCAGGAGAAGGGCAAGAGGCAGCGCAGCTTAAACACGCTCAGCAGATGGCATCAGAAAAGTGGCAGCAAAGTTAACCATTTGTCGCGGAAGGAGGGGAACGGGGAAAAGGGGCTGGCGATCCGGCCACGCCTGCCACATTGCAAACGTAGAGCTCCTGTGCAGGTGGCCTGCTCCTGTGCACTTTAAATAGGCTGACCAGACGTCCCGCTTTTGGCGGGACAGTCCCGCCTTAAAACAATTTGTCCCGCGGGTTTTTCCAAGTGTCCCAATTTTTGGAAGGCTGCCGCACTGCCTTCTGGGGTGCAAGACAGTGCAGCAGCCTCCTGCCATGCAGCCGCAGGAGCGCACGGCCTTCTGGGGCGCTCCAGTTTCCCGCCCTGTCACTGTGGCAGTGCGCTCCTGCAGCTGCGCGCACATGCACGCATGTGCACGGCCGCCCGCCTACCCGCCCGTCCCGGTTCACAAAGGTGACCATCTGGTCACCTTAACTTTAAATTATCTTTTATCTTAAATTATCTTTTTCCTTTTAACAGCAAGATTTCTCGTCCCAACGTCCATTCGAGCAAGCGCAGCCAGCGCATTTCCAGAGTTTTAATTTGGATACAGCAGTTCTTCATATTCAAATTATAGATTCCCAAATGAGGTGCCAGGGGGTGCGGGTAAAGCCTCTCTTTTCCGGGGCCGCCAAATTTGAAGCATGTCCTGGCCAGGATGTTTGTGCAGGAAACATTCTCATTTGCGAGCTGTGGGGCAGAGGGAACTTGGGAGGGAAAAGGTCGCTGGCCGCAATATTGAGCAAAGGACGACCCAGCCGTTTTGAAGCCGGGATCCCTGGGACTACCTGATGCTGGGGATTAACAGGAGATGGACGAACTGGTCACGCCCAGCTTATCAACCTTCTGCAGGCAACCGGCAGAAATACTGAGCTGGATGGACCGGTGGTCTAATCCAGCATGTCAGCTCTTACGTGATAACTGAGCAACAGAAACTGCTTCTTTTTGACAAACAAACTGGAGTCCTCTATTCTGTTCTCGCACTACATTGCACGAGAGAGGCCTTCTTTTCTGGTCCCTCTCCCTGGCAAATCACTGTCCCTCTTTGGTCCTCTTTCTCCTATTTGGGAAGGTCTTTTCAAAGATATTGTTAGGCCCCTTCTGCACATGCAGAATAATGCGCATTCAATCCACTTTCACAATTGTTTGCAAATAGATTTTGGTCTTCAGCACAATAAAATCCAGCTGCAAAGTGCACTGAAAGTGGATTGAAAGCACGTTATTTTGCATGTGCGGAAGGGACCTTAGTGTAAGGTGACCAGATGGTCACCTTTGTGAACCAGGATGGGCGGGGAGGCAGGCAGCCACACGCGCAGCCACAGGAGCACACGGCCTTTTGTGGCGCTTCCGTTTCCCGCCCTGTCACAGGGCGGGAAATGGAAGCGTCCCAGAAGGCTGTGCGCTCCTGTGGCCATGCGCGGGGGATGCTGCCACACTGCCTTGTGCCCCAGAAGGCAGTGTGGCAGCCTTCCAAAAATCGGGACACTTGAAAAAACCGCGGGACGCAGGACAAATTGTTTTAAGGCGGGAATGTCCCGTCAAAAGCGGGACGTCTGGTCAGCCTACCTTAGTGTGAGTTGACAGAATTGCCATTCTTCAGGCTTCAGCTCACTCCTTCTAGCAGGTCTCCCGTGCTGTCAAATCGCAGCTGGCTTATAACAACCCCATAGAGTTTTCAAGGCATGTGTCTAACAGAGGTGGTTTGCCATTGCCTGCCTCTGCCCATCTACCCTCAACTTCCTTGGCAGTCTCCCATCCAGTTTGGGGCATTCTTGTTTCAAACAATTAGTGGAACTGGGCTGCGCTGTCACGACTGGAGGAAAATTGCCCAGTTTACAGAAAATAAATATAACAATATATATTTCACTTTGTATATCTCAGGGGTCTGCAACCTGCAGCTCTCCAGATGTTCATGGACTACAATTCCCATCAGCCCCTGCCAGCATGGAGAGCCGCAGGTTACAGACCCCTGGTATCTAATCAATTTATAGAAATGCAATGAAAAATTGAACATAACATCACTGGGAAGACTCAGCTCGAGCTGTGGAGGTCCAGGAAATCTGGGGAGTATCCCACAGCCGTGTCACACCAACTTCTAGAAATACCACCAAGACTCAATATGGAATCCATATTATTTCTGGGGCCCGAGAGGCTGGAAAAGGACCGTCCACCTTGGGCAACATCTCTCGAACGACTTAACATTCTGAAGATCCCGCCCCCCCCCCCAGAAAAGGCAGAGAAATGATGTAGCAGCATGTCCTTCAAAGAGCTGTTTCTGCAAATTTAGCAGTGCTCTGCCAATAAATTCCCCCTAGCCAGTGATTCTCTGACAAGCTCCTCCAATTACCATCAAGGGATGAAGATGGATTGGAACCATCTCCTCTG
This sequence comes from Sphaerodactylus townsendi, assembly GCF_021028975.2. Lineage (NCBI taxonomy): Eukaryota > Metazoa > Chordata > Lepidosauria > Squamata > Sphaerodactylidae > Sphaerodactylus > Sphaerodactylus townsendi. Next base: position 51,010,392 of record NC_059437.1, read on the forward strand.
CAGGGCTTCTACCTCGGTGGTGATGCCTGGGATACCAAGGTGACAAATCTCCTCAGGCCTGTTAATTACAAGTCGTGAACAAATAATTCACAGAGGGATTATGGGTAGAAGCCTCTTCTCCCTCCTCTTCTCCCTCTCTTGATGCCCTGCCGCTCTTTGTCAACTAACTGCATTTTCACTTGACTGCCACCGATATCCCTCAAAACCCAGGATGATTTATTTGAAGGCGGCATGAACAGGCTGGCAGCCAAACACCATACATTATGTCATTTTGAGTGACAGCAGAACCCCCCGGAACGGAGGGGAAGACTCTGGGACCTCCACGACAGCTGTCAAATTCTGAACAAAATCCTCTCTTTTCGCCGGCAAAGAACCAAGCCACGTCTGCCAATACATGGTAGATGTTTAGTGGAGAAAGGTTTCAAGACAGGGCCTGCTAAGGCTACGTGGTGCAATTTCTGACGCTGTCAATTGGACAGTGGGAAAAATGTCTTGCCCCTTCATAGAATCCTAGAGTTGGGAGAGACCCCCAAGGGCCATCGTCCAACCCCCTGCAATGCAGGAACACACAATCAAAGCACTCCTACCATATGTTCCTCCAGCCTCTGTTTAAAAACCTCCAGAGGAGGAGACTCCACAATTCTCCGAGGCAGTGAATTCCACTGTTGAATACTCCTGACAATAAGGAAGTTCTTCCCAATGTTCAGGTGGAATCTCTTTTCCTTCACCTTGAACCCATGACTCCTGGTTCTAGTCTCTGGAGCAGCAGAAAACAAGCTTGCTCCCTCACCAACATGACATCCCTTCACATATCTAAAGATGACTATCATGTCACCCCTTCACCTTCTCTTCACCAAACTAAACATCCCCAGCTCCCTAAGTCTCTTCTCGTAGGACATGGATTCCAGATCTTTGACCATTTTGGTTACTCTCCTCAGGACCTGTTCCAAGAATACAATCTGGCTTCCTCTATAAAATACTCGGATTACCACACTCTGTACCATATGCTGTACTATGCTTAGAAACTGGTCAGAACCTACTTGAAACAAGAGCATGGCTGAATATATTCAAGTATTGGATCAAATTATGTTTTAACTCTGATGTGCGCAGTTTAATATACACTGCGCGCCCAGATCTATTTGCCAGATCAAAAATTTACCCAATAGGTTTATTACTGGAAGATCTCTGTATGCTGACACCCAGAGAGATTTTCTAAACCTTAAAAAGTAGACTTCTAGAACAGGAATATCATATCTTGTTGGGGCAAGCAAATAAATCATGCTCACCCCTCTCTGTCGGAATAATACCGGAACAGGGGCACATAGCCAAATATCTTGAATTATTAACTGAACCCCAACAGAGATGGATTATCACAAGGGCCAGATCCAATACCTTCCCATCGGCCATTACAAAGGGTCGTTACTTATCCATATCTCTCCAGGATCGGGTTTGTCCACACTGTGAAAATCAAGTGGAGACTCTTGCTCACATTATTCTTGACTGTCCGAGATATGTGGGAATTAGGAATTTCTTTCCCAGGCTGGCCCTAGACAAATCTGAAAGTGACTCTGACTGTTGTTGTGGAGCTCCTGTGAAACAACACAGATGTCATGCTCTTGGAAAAGTAGCACAATTTCTTTTGCAAGTGACTGAACTTTCTAAGTAATGTATACTGCTATACACAGTCTTCCTGTCTGCGCTTTGAATGTACTCTTGATTTGTATGTCAAAAATGTCTGGCAATGCTCTAGAACCTATTTTTAAATGCCAAATAAAGGTTGTTGTTGTTGTTGTTGACCTGTTCCAGCTTGTCAATATCCTTCTGCACACAATATTAAATAGAGGTTTAATGAGTGGAAATGAGCAGGTGAGTTTTTTCAGGGACTATTTCCTTTCAAATGTCCCTTTGCGCCAACTACAGTTTTTTGGCAGCTATCTGTTGGCTATTGTTCCACTTACAGTGGACCATCCAGCAAGCAGCGTCGACAAAAGCCCGGGACTTTTTTTATCATGGCTCTGGCTTTGCGGAATGGACTCCCTGAAGAGGTGAGGGGGGGTCTTTCTTTTGAGGTCTTGAGGCCTGACTGTTTGCCAGGGTTTTTGAAGGGGGCAAACATCTTTTGAGGGCGAGAGGGAGAGATGCGGGGTTGGTTGGTTGATTTCGGTTTCAACTGGAAATGTTTAACTGGAAATGTGTTAACAGGAATTTACCTGGATATGTTTCCGGTTCATGGTTTTTAATGAAAGCTGGAACTATCGTCAGCTGCTATGAAGCACAAGAAAATGCAGGGTATAGATCAGCCATTCTCAACCAGGGTTCCCTGGTACCCTGGGGTGCCGTGAGCATGTCCCAGGGGTACCGCGACAACACTACTGTCCCCCCCCACCATTTTTGTGGTGTCTCCCACCGGCACCTGCAAGGACATGGAGCTGGCCCATGGGGCAGGGCCTGCCACAAGGTCAGCAGCCACCCCCCCCCCAGTGCTTCCCTTCATCCTGGGAGGGGAAGGTGGGGGGTGTGGCAAGCAGGGGTAATGGGAGGAGAAGGTGGAGGGTGGCGGCAGGGGTACCGTGAGATATGAAGAGTGAGGTCAAGGGTACCCTGACCTCAAAAAGGTTGGGAAACACTGGTATAGATGTTACAACAGATGAACAAATAAAATAGCATCCCCTGATAAATGCTTCCAGGTCACACTGGTAACACAGGGACAGCTAGAAGGCCCAATTAAAAAGCTGGCCACCCTGTGATTGAGCCATGTTGTGCAATGGTTAGAGTGAAGGGCTAGGACAGTGGTGGTGAACCTTTGGCACTCCAGATGTTATGGACTACAATTCCCATGAACCCCTTGTAGTCCATAACATCTGGAGTGCCAAAGGTTCGCCACCACGGGGCTAGGATCTGGGTTCAAATCTTTACTCTGCCATGGGTGTTTGCTAGGTGATTTCACGCGAGTCCCACACTCTCAGTCCAACCTACCTCATAGGGTTATTGTGAGGAGGGGAGAACTATATAAACTGAGGTACCCCCTGGAGAGAAAGGCCGGATACAAATGAATCAAATAAAGATCTCTCTCTAAGACATAGGTGTCAGATTCGTGGCCCTCCAGATGTTATGGACTACAGCTCCCATCATCCCCTACAGCTCCCATCATCCCCTGCCAGCATCATCCATAACATCTGGAGGGCCGCGAATTTGACACCTGTGCTCTAAGATGACAGAATCTCCCCAAACCCACTATCTAACTATCTAACTATCTAACTATCTAACTATCTAACACAGGGGTAGGGAACCTGCGGCTCTCCAGATGTTCAGGAACTACAATTCCCATCAGCCCCTACCAGCATGGCCAATTGGCTGTGCTGACAGAGGCTGATGGGAATTGTAGTTCCTGAACATCTGGAGAGCCGCAGGTTCCCTACCCCTGATCTAACATGTTAACTATCTAACATGGCTCTATTCCAAAAGATTAACTTACGATGTTTCTTGTTTTCTTCTTCTCTGTTACTCCATATCTGATGGGAGTTTCCTTGTGTGTACGGGAAGAAACCCCTTTTCCACTCCCGCCCCACCTGGCCAAAAGCAGGACGAGGGAGGAGAAGAGCAGGCGATGTTCTTCAGCGGCAAAGGGGCATGAAGAGCTGACCGGAGTTATTTCACGTGGGGGTGTTCTGGAGCTCTTCCCCATTAGCAATGACAAGATCAAACCACGGAGCGTAAATGGCTATTAACATTAGCGTTCCCCTCTTCCTCTCCTCTTTTCATCTCAGCTCATTGGGCACCCAAACAAAAGAGGCATTCCGAGGGGGAAATGGACCTGGCTCCTCGGTTCACGTTTCGGCTTCTAAAGCAGCTCCTCCGTGCTCGCTCTCAAAGCCGTCGGAGGGAATGCAAAAAGCAGCCCGGGATCCCACTGCAGTAGGGCAGTGGTGGCGAACCTATGGCACGCGTGCCAGAGGTGGCACTCAGAGCCCTCTCTGCGGGCACGCGCACAGAGTTTGTCGTGGGGGGAGGGGCGGATAATGCCCCCACACACATCTAGACTGGCCTGGGCCGCTGGGCAAAAGTTCACCATGTCGGTAACCCTATTACCGTGTTTCCCCGAATATAAGACAGTGTCTTATATTAATTTTTGCTCCCAAAGATGCGCTATGTCTTATTTTCAGGGGATGTCTTATATTTCTGTATTCTGTTCGTCTTGTGGGCATGTTTCCAAACAAAAAATCCTTTGCTACGTCTTACTTTTGGGGATGTGCCTTATATTTAATCTTCAGCAAAACCTCTACTATGCCTTATTTTCCGGGGAGCGCCTGGTATTCGTGTTTCAGGCAAGTGCTGTTAAGCCACACTGATTTTCATAGGAAGAGCAAAAGTCTGCGATCCTTTACCTGGGAGTAAGTTCGGTGGTTGGCAATGGGGCTTCCTTCTGAGTAAACCCTCCTTGGTTCGTGATGCACCCATTCAAAGCATTGCACAGTTGCTTCAAAGCAAAGCCATGACGCATACTCCCGAGTAACGCGCGCTTTGGAACCAACCATTTTTTCTAAACTAAAACCTCAGTATTCAGGTTAAATGGCCGTGTTGGCACTTTGCGATAAATGAGTGGGTTTTGGGTTGCAGTTTGGGCACTCGGTTACGAAAAGGTTCACCATCACTGCAGTAGGGAGATCATGCCAGCCTGCCCTGCAGGAACGTTGTAAGAAATACGGTAACTCCACACAGGAAGTAGTTTGAATGCTGCAAATACTGAGTGCATACGAGGAATTATTGTTTTTGTGTTTGTTATGCGTGCATTCATGTTTTTTAGAATCCCTTCTCTTCCATTTAGATATTTGAACTTCTTGGAATTCAGCAGAATAGAGCATGACCTGGTGAGCGGAAAGGACGAGGCTGCGCCCTCCAGTACCAGCATGCCATGGTGCGAGTCCTCACCCAGTTTGTCGCCGAGGATGCCAGCCCGTGGGGCCAGCTGAGTTATTTGCTGGGCTCTGATTGGCAGTTCGACATTACGGACTAGGTGGCTGGCTTTATGAAGCTGGAAGAGCCTCACGTGGCCCGGCTACAGGGGGGCAAGATTCTGATTGGGCAGGAAGTTGGCATGACGATGGTCCAGGCAGAGATTTATCCAAGGTTGGCTCCAGAAACCAGGGACCATCCCTGGTAAAGACGGTTGAAATATATGAATGTCAAGAATTTTACATCATGGGGACTAGAAAGCTGTTTTACTTTTTTAAAAAAAAGAAACTCCAGATGCAGGAGTTTTGCAGAAGCCGGATTCTGTGGCTTTCCAACACATTTGTGGCCTACCCTTTCCCCCACGAATGATCCGCAGGAAGGGACAGAAAACAATAGGAGCCCGCCAACTACCTGTTTGGGGGTATGGAGCAGGTCTTGAGCCACAGCGGTTGCCACGATTGCTCGGTTGCTTGCCGTGCTGGGCTGAAGGAAGAGGGACAGCCCCGCAACCAGCTGCACCCCCATGTCCATGATGGTCACCTTATCATCCAACACCGTCACAGTCTTCTCGGCCAAGATGGAGTCCGACAGCGGAGAGAGGACCTTTGGAGGAAGGGATCCAGTTAGAAAGGGGGTCATAAAGCTACTGTGACTTTCCCCCCCTGAGGATCTAGCACTCTAGACTCATCTCAAACCGATAGGAACAGGTCCCAGAGACCAACTTGGCTTCACATTCTACTTGTAGGGGCTTTCCCCATTGACAGAGTTGAACTGGTTTCTACCTAGGTTCGCCTCAGTGAACTCCTTCACATATACCGAGCTCAACATTGTTTTGTTCCCAGTTCCCTCAGCCGTCAGAATTCGCGACATCGCTTGTCGCCAGTTATGAACTACACTTTTTCTGCCGGTACCAAGGTGGAGTAACAGCCGAAGCTTTGAACTGGGGAAGCATCGAAGCGACACCTCATCCGTTCAGCCAATCACGAGGCAGCTTTTGTGGCATGCACAGAGCAGGAGAGTCGTGGCGGGCAGAAAGCGCGATGTAACTGTAAACTGTAAAACTGTAAAAAGATGCTCCGTTTCCGCTGGCGTTTCAATCACGCATCGAGGAAGCGAAACAGGCACCAAGATAGTCCTTTACCTTAATTTAGCTTCGGTTCCAGGGGGCCAACTCAGTTGCTGTGGGGACAGCCTGGAATCGCCCTCCACTGAAGGGAACCGAGTAGACCTTAGCTCCCTGCTGTACAAAGATCAAGGAACTGGGTTATGACAGTGACTCCTTCAATATGCTAACCTTTTACTGAAACTTTTGCCCTCATTAGCGAGAGGCTGTTAGCAATGGACTATCAACAGTAACTGCAGAGCTTGGCAAATAAATCTTGTTCACCAACAAATATGTCAATTCGCTTTCCGCGCGGGATACCCAGCCTATTATATTACAGCGCTCACAAATCCCATATTAACAGTGAGAGAGCTCTTATATGCTGGCTAGATTTCAACATCATGCCATTCTCCGCTACATAGAGGAAGACTTAAAGGTCTTCCAAGTGATAGAAGGTTCTGTACCTGTAGCATAGGACAGCTGGATTCCATCCACACATTCTCACTGAACTGCTTATTATACCAAGAACTCCGATCCAGCCTGTTATCCCAAGCTATAGACCAGTGGTGGCGAACCTATGGCACGGGTGCCAGAGGTGGCACTCAGAGCCCTCTCTGTGGGCACGCACAAACAGAGTCCCCCCCCCCCACACATCTAGGCTGGTCTGGGCTGCTGGGCTCGATTATTAGCATTAAATCTAAGACCTAGTTTTGGGGAAGCAGTGTAGGTAACCCTGTTAAGCGCTGTTAAACCCCACTAATTTTCATGCAAAGAACTAAAGCACAATCCTTTACCTGGGAGTAAGCTTGGTTGCTGGCAGTGAGGCTTGCTTCTGAGTAAACCCTTCTAGGGCCGTGATTCACCCGTTGGAAGAGTTGCACGGTTGCTTCAAAGCAAAGCCACCGACTACCACCAAGCTTACGCCCGAGTAACGCACACCTCGGGCCAACCATTTTTTCTAAACTAAAACCTCAGTATTCAGGTTACATTACTGGGCTGGCACTTTGCGATAAATAAGTGGGTTTTGGGTTGCAATTTGGGCACTCGGTCTCAAAAAGGTTCGCCATCACTGCTATAGACCCTATGATTGATTATACTGAATCAGATAAAGTAGTTATGCTTTTAAATTGTCAGGATTTTCATTGTTGCCTTTATAGTGGCAAAGTTTTTTTTGTCAAAAGTTTACAGTAAACTGAATGCATGACAAACGCAAAGTTTTTTACTATTCACTTTTTAACTGGAACTGTAATTTTATACTATCGTGTATATGCCAATAAAGGCTTATTGAAATTGAGCTCCCTGCTGTAGTGGGGAAAGCCTTGTAATCCTGCAGGCATCTGGCTGATCTCTCAGTGAAACAGAACACAAGACTAGGTGGACCACGGGTCTGACCCAGCACAGACACTCTCAGATTCGAAAGAATATCACATGGGAATCTGGCACTGATGATCTTGGGTGCAGGAATACAGGGGCACTGGTTAGCCAAATGTGATCTCTCCCTGCTGCTCCGGCAAGGCTGGGATGCTAAGAAAGCAACTGAAAGTAGTCTGCCCAGAAGTAGGTTCCATTTTAATTCAGTGAGGCTGAATTCTAGGAAATCGTAGGATTGCAGCTTGTATCTGTGTCTAAAGCCTGATTTAGAATCCTGGTTTTGGTGTGCGTATTTGTGAAATAACTCAGGTTAAGTGGAACGCCTGCATTCCTACAAGTGACCAAAGTTAGCTATAAAGCAGTATGTCTTCTTCACGCTCTGTGCAAGAAAGAATGTGGTTTCCCCTTGTGACTTCATTGAGAATCACAACACACAGAGACACATACAGACAATATGACAATATTGGTCCACCCACCCCAGAGTCCTTACAAGGGTAGTGATTCTGCCCATGTGATTCTGAACCAATCAGCACGTAACTCCTGGACTGACCTGGACCATCGTCATGCCAACTTCCTGCCCAATCAGAATCTTGCCCCCCTGTAGCCGGGCCACGTGAGGCTCTTCCAGCTTCATGAAGTCAGCCACCAAGTCCGTAATGTCGAACTGCCAATCGGAGCCCAGCAAATAACTCAGCTGGCCCCACGGGCTGGCATCCTCGGCGACAAACTGGGTGAGGACTCGCACCATGGCATGCTGGTACTGGAGGGCACAGCCTCGTCCTTTCCGCTCATCGTCATCCTCGTCATCACTGTCCCTGGTTTGCCTGCAAAGTAGCACATGCAATTGCAGTTATTCCCAACCACACGGGTATCCAGTAGGCACACTCTAGAGCAAAGGTCCCGAACATGGTGCTCATGAGTCTCCAAGGTATCAGGCCTTTCAACCCATGTACCCTTTAAAAAAATCTAATAGAAGAAGAGTTTGAATTTATATCCCCCCCTTCCTCTCCTGTAAGGAGACTCAAAGGAGCTTACAAGCTCCTTCCCCCCCAAAAAACAAACACCCTGTGAGGTAGGTGAGGCTGAGAGAGTTCTGAGAAAACTGAGACTAGCCCAAGGTCACCCAGCTGGCATGTGTCGGAGTGCACAAGCTAATCAGGTTCCCCAGATAAGCCTCCACAGCTCAAGTGGCAGAGCGGGGAATCAAATCCGGTTCTCCAGATTAGAGTTCACCTGCTCTTAACCACTACACCACTCTGGCTGTCTATTAAATAAATAACTGGAAATATCAGAGATTGAACCTTGGAGTTTCTGTGTGCCAGGTAGGTTCTCCACCCATGGGCTGCATCTCCTTCCCTCTTCCGGGACCAGCAGTGGTGTAGGAGGTTAAGAGCTCGTGTATCTAATCTGGAGGAACCGGGTTTGATTCTGCGCTCTGCTGCTTGAGCTGTGGAGGCTTATCTGGGGAATTCAGATTAGCCTGTGCACTCCCACATATGCCAGCTGGGTGACCTTGGGCTAGTCACAGCTTCTCGGAGCTCTCACAGCCCCACCTACCTCACAGGGTGTTTGTTGTGAGGGGGGAAGGGCAAGGAGATTGTAAGCTCCTTTGAGTCTTCTACAGGAGAGAAAGGGGGGATATAAATCCAAACTCTTCTTCTTCCCAGTCCTACTAACAGAAACCCCCAAAATGACAACCCCTCACCCCATCCTGGAATCGAGTTTGGTCTACCCTGTTTTTGTCTTCTTTTACTGGCAGTGACTTTCTACAGTTGGACAGCAAAAGACCTTTCCCAACACCCGAGATCCCTTGCTTGGAGATGCCAGGAATCGAACCCGTAGCCTTCTGCATGCAAAGTGGAGCCTCTTTCACTGAGCCACAGTTTTATCTCATGTGGCTAATCTTTCCTAGAAACTGAGAGGAGGAAGAGCAGGGAACAACTGGGTACTGCAGGGAAAGTCCTATAAAGCCATGGATAGATTTTTGGCAGTCTTATAAAGTAGTCTACCTAGAAGGATGTCACATGCATTAACTGCCCAGAACTCACCTCTTGTTGGAAACAATGGGAATCCTCCAGCCCTTTATTTGGCTAAGCTCAGTGTCGGACACCTCAATTTGAAGAGGGAGACGTGGAACCCACACTGTGACTTGTAGCGGGGCACTTAAGTACTGGTAGGTGAAGTTCACCATGGCGTTTACTTTGCCTTTCACTTCTTTGCCATTGACAAAAACGTAGTCACATCGGTCGGAAACCTGGAAGAGGAGGAGGTAGAATTCAAGAGACCGCAGTGATCCTTATGTAGAGAGCCGATCCATTTTTATCCCACTCTAGTTTCTAACACGTTCAGGGCAATATGACTAGTTCTCTGTGAGAACCAGAGAGGTTGGGTTCAATTGCCCTACATTAAAGATAAAACACCCCGCAATATACAAAGTTATAGCTTGATTAGTTAGGTTCACAGCAGACAGACACCAAAGGCACACCAAGACATTCTAGGAATAAGTCTCAACTCAAAACATTTCAAACAATTTGTTTTTACTGTGTGGAGCTGCTGGGATACTGGTGAAGAAACACAAGAGAGGAAATAAGAAAGCAAACTGATCTGACAAAAGGACACAAATGGATTTGTTTTGATGCATCCAAACAGCTCGGTGAATTATTGGTTCCCTCCTCATGACCATCAAACAAGGTGGAAGCTCGACTGGTGAGTAATCATCATGAACTGAGAGACATATTCTTGGAGGGGGGGGGGAAGTATCTTTCAAAGTTGATTTCAGTTAGCTGATAGCACAGATACTAGCCTCTCTGAGCTGCTCTTCATCTGATCTGCAAAGTCACCGGGACATTCATTCCAAAAGAGCCTCTCCCTCATCTTCCTGTGAAAGGACCCTGAGATCAATTCCCCTCCACCTCCCAATTCGACTCATCCGTCTTTCAAACACGCACGAGGATTGCATGTAGAACTGTTAGGAAGATGTACAGAGATACCCGCTTTGAACACACACACACACACAAAAAATGGGAGCACAAATCGCTCAACAGCCTGAGTTTAATCCTTCTCCCAGCATGTGCAATGATTCAGAACTGACTATTTTTTTTCATTTTCTTCTTTAGTGTTCAAAGATTATAAATTTTTGGGGACAGTTTGGTTGGGAAAATGGAAAACTGAGGGAAAATAATTCCTTCCATAATAGCCCATTATCTATTTGTAAGTATTTACATTTGGTTTAAAGCCGCTCAGTGTTTTTTTTAAAACCCCTTTTCCACCCTCCCAAGCGCCGCAGTGGATTTATCATCAGCATGCAAATACTGCCCTGAAATACAAGCACGACATTAGCATAGTCAATTTAAGAGTTATATCAGTAATCACTCCTTTAATCAATGTTGTAATTTACAGACCATTGAGTTTTCTCATTTATTACCTAGCCAAGTACGAGTGGGACGGAACGGGGGTTTTTTTTCTGAAGGGAGAGAAAAAAAAATCCCCTCCAGAAGATATAAATCATTAAGAAAGACGCAGCTAGGATGAAGTGGCACCGTGTGATAAAGTTGTTGTCATAGCGATTCCTAAAAGTGTCATAAACATCGGGGGAAATCTTGCGACACGTTAATCATGCCTAAAGTGGACGGCGACGGGGGGAGATTTTGCATTCCTGAAGACTGACGGCACAACTGCAGAAATTAACCGTAAGCTCAACAGACAGCTTCAATTCCCATTATCTTCCCCCCCCCCAATATCCCGCCATCTCTAAAAATGATTTCATCTTCGTTAATAAGGACCATTAGCAACCAAATGGCTCCCCTTCTTCCTGCCTGAATGCCAATTTATTAACAGGGTGGTGGGCATCATGGAACTGGTCACCTGAGAAAAGTAGCTTTCCTCAAAGCACAAAAGTTGGAAGAGGCTTTAAAGACACTAGATGGTACCCTGGGGATGGTACCATAAATGTGTGTGGTCCTTGAAGAAGAAGAAGAAGAAGAAGAAGAAGAAGAAGAAGAAGAAGAAGAAGAAGAAGAAGAAGAAGAAGAAGAAGAGGAAGAAGAGGAAGAGGAAGAAGAAGAAGAAGAAGAAGAAGAAGAGGAAGAGGAAGAGGAAGAAGAGGAAGAAGAGGAAGAAGAAGAGGAAGAAGAGGAAGAGGAAGAAAAAGAAGAAGAGGAGGAAGAGGAAGAGGAAGAAGAGGAAGAAGAGGAAGAGAAAGAAGAAGAAAAGGAAGAAGAGGAAGAGAAAGAAGAAGAAGAGGAAGAGGAAGAAGAGGTAGAAGAAGAGGAAGAAGAAGAGGAGGAGGAGTAGTAGCAGTAGTTTGGATTTATATCCCACCTTTCTTTCCTGTAAGGAGACTCAATGTGACTTACAAACTAATTTCCCTTCCTCTCCTCACAGCAGACACCTTGTGAGGAAAGTGAGGCTGAGAGAGCTTTGAGAGAATAAGCATTGAAATCGGGGGGAAGGAAGGCAAGTGTAAATAAACCAGTGGAGATTGACAGTGACAGCCAGCACGGTGTAGTGGTTAAGAGCCAGTGGATTCTAATCTGGAGAACCAAATTGGATTCCCCACTCCACGTGTTTGCCTTTCCCAGGGCATTTACTTTGGCATAGGAAGGCAGATGTGCCTCTCAACCCACTCCTCCACCTGAGTGGCGGAGGCTTATCTGGTGAACCGGATGTGTTTCTGCACTCCTACATTGCTGCTGGGTGACCTCGGGCTAGTCACAGTTCTCTCAGAACTCTTTCAGCCCCGCCTACATCACCAGGTGTCTGTTGTGGGGAGTGGAAGGGAAAGGAGCTTTCAAGCCACCTCGAGTCTCCTTACAGGAGATAAAGGTGGGGTATAAATCCAAACTCTTCTCTTCTTCATCTGGAACAAGATTTCCGTTGATAGCTTCCCAGTTTGTTCCCGCAACTACCTCCCTAAAACAGGTGATGTTTGAGTAAGATATGGAAACTGATGGTCCCAGAGCCAAAACCCAGCTGTCTCCTTGGTGTCCTATGCCAGTGGTGGCGAACCTTTTCGAGACCGAGTGCCCAAATTGCAACCCAAAACCCACTTATTTATCGCAAAGTGCCAACACGGCAATTTAACCTGAATACGGAGGTTTTAGTTTAGAAAAAGCGGTTGGCTCTGACGCGTGCGTTTACTCAGAAGCAAGCCCCATTGCCAGCAACTGAGCTTATCCCCAGGTAAAGGATTGCGCTTTAGTTCTTCACATGAAAATCAGTGAGGTTTAACAGCGCTTATCAGGGTTACCTACACTGCTTCCCCAAAACTAGGTCTTAGGTTTAATGCTAATAATCGAGCCTAGCGGCCCAGGCCAGCCTAGATGTGTGTGTGTGTGGGGAGGGCAACTCTGTTTGCACGTGTCCACAGAGAGGGCTCTGAGTGCCACCTGTGGCACCCGTGCCATAGGTTCACCACCACTGTCCTATGCTATGATACAAAAGGCACGTGGGGGAGGGGATTGCTGTAGCAATGAGACTTCCTGGCAGGCGGCATTAAGAAATGGGATTCTCCAGCCGTCATCCTCTCTGCAGCGGAAAGGACCTCCTGCGACAGTAGCTGCTAGCTGGGACTCTGCAGGGAGCAAGGCAGCAATCCTCATTTCTTTGCGGAGACAAATGCTTGTGATAAAATTGTTCACCTTCAGTTTGACCCGGCTGTAATGGACCCAGATATATGATTTAATATTATCCGGAGCCAAACGCTGTGTCAAAAAGAGTACAAATGTGCTGGCCAAGGTGGCGCGAAACTGGCGATCGGCCACTCATCTGCAATTCGTAACCGTTTCTGGGCTATCGTCCAACCTTCGGCTTCCCTCGCAACACTGCCGCTGACCGTTCCGAAACAGAAAAGTTCAGCATATCTCAGACAAATGGTTTTTACAGATGACATTATAACTACAGGCATAGGTTATTGCTTATCACATTTTGTGCTGCTGCGCAAGCCGGCTTTGGCAACTTACTCGGAAGATTCTAGAGGCCTTTGCAAGGAATGATGAAAATGCCCTTTGCATCGTTCTACCTCCCAGGTCTGGCATTTTTTCCTCCCTCCTGATCTTTCACTTTGCACACAGAAGGTGTGCAGATAAGAACATAAGAACTAGCCTGCTGGATCAGACCAGAGTCCATCTAGTCCAGCACTCTGCTACTCGCAGTGGCCCACCAGGTGCCTTTGGGAGCTCACATGCAGCAGGTGAAAGCAATGGCCTTCTGCTGCTGCTGCTCCTGAGCACCTGGTCTGCTAAGGCATTTGCAATCTCAGATCAAGGAGGATCAAGATTGGTAGCCATAGATCGACTTCTCCTCCATAAATCTGTCCAAGCCCTTTTTAAAGCTATCCAGGTTAGTGGCCATCACCACCTCCTGTGGCAGCATATTCCAAACACCACTCACATGTTGCGTGAAGAAGTGTTTCCTTTTATTAGTCCTAATTCTTCCCCCCAGCATTTTCAAATACCGAATGCCCGCTTTGGTTCCTGAGTATTGGCATGAGAAAGAGAGAAAAATTTCTCTCTGTCAACATTTTCTACCCCATGCATAATTTTATTATTATTGACTACACAATCTCATATCCCCCCTCAGACGTCTCCTCTCCAAACTAAAGAGTCCCAAACGCTGCAGCCTCTCCTCATAAGGAAGGTGCTCCAATCCTTCAATCATCCTCGTTGCCCTTCTCTGCACTTTTTCTATCTCTTCGATATCCTTTTTGAGATGTGGTGACCAGAACTGAACACAGTACTCCAAGTGCGGTCGCACCACGGCTTTATATAAGGGCAGGACAATCCTTAGATCAGTAGCATCCCATAGCTGACACACAGCAACTGAGAAGGCAACAGAGTTCACAGTTTCTTTGAGTTGAACCGCTTAACATGTTCTTACCACTTTTCACATTTCACAGCCAAGAGATGAGTCTTGTGTCCTGGAAGCTCAAGTAGAGTTTCATCCCTCTAAGCCAGGGGTCCCCAAACTTTTTAAACAGGGGGCCAGTTCACTGTCCCTCAGACTGTTGGAGGGCCGGACTAAAAAAAACTATGAACAAATTCCTATGCACAAATGATTGTAAAATGTTTGATTTCACCTTTCAGCCTTTCTGTCATGGTCTATTTTTAGAACAGTGACTTCAAAAGTATGTATCAAGTACAGGGTGGGCTCCAAATATTGTTGGGGAGGCTGTGGAATACCTTCCCCTGTAAAAAAAAAAAAAGCAGAACTTTCCCAATGAAGCATTCCATCTAACCCAGGATCAGGTATCTTCCTGGGTTCTTCCTCCCTAGCAGCCAGCGAGCGATTCGCCAGCCTGGCTGATGCCAATGCGGGGTGGGGGCCCGGGTTTTGAAGCCTTGAAAGTTTCTCGGAGAGCAACACATGGAGTAGCTGAGAGGGAAGGGCGGAGCAGGCGTTGCCACATGTAAGGTTTCCAACTCTGGGTCAGAAAATGCATGGAGATTTGGTGGTGCCATCATGTAACTGCAATCAACAGCCATTGGGGCCAGTTCCTCCTCTCCCTCGAGCCCCCACTGCACATGAATGGAGCCATCGCTGCCATGCCTGGCAGGCCGGATAAATGCCTTCAGGGGGCCACATTTGGCCCCCGGGCCGTAGTTTGGGGACCCCTGCTCTAAGCCCACTGAAGTATAAGGGGGACATGGCCAGAATGCTTATGCCCACTCTCACGGCGAGTAAACCTGCGCACAGGATGCCTGCAAAGGGCCACTCTCTCCCTGTTTACCAGCGTAATGCGACAGGAGAAGAGCGAGGCTGGAATCAGAAATGCTTTCTTCCTTTCCTACAGTGTCCAGTCCTGTCTCTGTTGTTGATCTACAGCTGGCAGCTGGAATGTAAAATTTTATTCCGCCCGTGTAAACTTTTGTGTCCTAAATCAATGCCCCCCATTTGCAGTTTTACAGCTTCCCCTCCCTCCCTCCTTCCTCCTGGCAGGATTCTCAGAAATCTGCTCCTTCTTGGCCTGTCACCTGTTTTTATTTTTCTCCCATAGCCAACAGTAAAAAAAAAAACGTAATGGACAGTTTTAAATCCTATCAAGCTACTGGCCTTAAAGGACTCGAGCTCAAGGACTGGAGAAGGGGAGGGGGGGAGAGGTGCGAAGGGAGCCAGAAATGATTGAAAAGGCCGTAGCCCTTTGCCATAGTGCGCCTCTTCCAAATATGGCACTGCAGTGGGAACGAAGGTGGGAGGCAGAGGGGAAATGGTCGCCAGTCTGGAGAAGGCCTAGCCATGCCTGCTTCAGCCTCTGGGGTCCGTGCAGGAGGAACTGAGAGGAAATGGCCCTGCCTTGAAACGTCTAGGCTGGGAGTTCATTTCACTCACTCACCTCCTGATTTTTAATGCTGGTGCCAGAGGTGGGATCCAGTAGGTTCTCATAGGTTCCCGAGAGTAGGTTCCTAATTATTTGTGTGTGCCAAGAGGGGGTTACTGATTGGTGATTTTGCCACGTGATTTTTGCCTTAGTTACACCCCTCCTCTCAGCAGCAGCGCGCAGAACTTGAAGCAGTCTAGCAGGAGGTGCGCCGGCGTGCGTGGCAGCCTGCGCCTGCGTGCATTCGTTTCCCACCCAAGGACCGGCGCAGCGGCTGCGTCCTTGCCACAGCCCTGCCCAGGAATGCCCCGCCCCAGAATGCCCGGCCACGCCCCCGTTGTGCCCCGCACAGCCCCATTGGCGCTACGCCACAGTTTGAATCCCACCACCATGGGAACCTGTTACTAAAATTTTTGGATCCCACCACTGGCCAGTGCACAGTTTGGGACCTGAGCCCTTGGACACCTTGGCCTGATGGACTAATGTGATGGATAGCCTCCATGTCTCCTCTACCTGCTGTGTTACCATAACACTCTGGCATGGTGGGGGGTGGGGGTGGGGAAGGCTTATTCACAGATACCCCAAGTGCCAGCACAGAGAAAGGGGATGTGGTATTGCAGAGATGGGGTGGTTCTCAACCTGTGGGTCACAACTCCTTTGGGGGTCGAACGACCCTTTCGCAGGGGTCGCCTGAGACCATCGGAAAACATATATTTCCAACGGTCTTAGGAGCCAAGATGCAAATAATTTTATGGTTGGGGGATCACCACAACACGAGGAACTGTATGAAAGGGTCGCGGCATTAGGAAGGTTGAGAACCACTGGTCTAAAAGTATAGTTCTCCTGGTTTTCATGCTTTCAGCCTGCCCGTCACATCAGCCTATTTTCAGCTTCACAGAAGAATGTATTCTCAATGTAGCTTTGCCGAATGAATACTCAGCTACGAGAAAAACTCCTGATGCCATTCCCTTCCCTGGTTATCCTAACACAAATACTCCCTTCTGTAACTAACTTTTTTTAACCACCTTACAGTCCTCCATTGTTTCCTAACAACATCTACCCAGACACCTCTCAAAGAACATAAGAACAAGCCAGCTGGATCAGACCAGAGTCCATCTAGTCCAGCTCTCTGCTACTCACAGTGGCTCACCAGGTGCCTTTGGGAGCTCACATGCAGGAGGTGAAAGCAATGGCCTTCTGCGGCTGTTGCTCCTGAGCACCTGGACTGTTAAGGCATTTGCAATCTCAGATCAAAGAGGATCAAGATTGGTAGCCATAAAAAATTGGTAGCCATAAAGAAGATTGGTAGCCATAAAAGATTGGTAGCCATAAAGGCCGCCCCGCCATCCGCTAAAGGTAGTCCTTTCAACACCCAGAGTTGAATTTTCACTATAAAGACCCTATCCACCCCCAGAAACCTCTGTCCAGTGTCATTGACATCTTTTTGTCTTGGTTGCTGTACCCACACATGCAACCCCCACCCCCCCAGAACCAAATGCTGGTTGTTTGGCTCTGATCTCTGGATCTTCTTCACTTAATGATCAGGTTGTATTATCTATTTACCCCAGACCCTCCTTCTGTTCCAAATCTATTTTCAAACCTGTCCATATCTTAGGAACTCTGTGTGTGCATGTTTGCTGAATTGAGTCAGATGCTTGTGAACCCCTCTTCCCGACAATAAAGATGGTCAAATTTGCATTATATTCCCCTCTGTGGATTTTCTTCTAAGAGCTGATCTCCGTATACACTGGTATTAAATATCCCTTACCCAAGCCTCTTGCAACATTAATAAGCAGTCTGCTTTAAAGCTAATTTTCTCTCGACTGTGTCTCTACCTTGGGTAACACCTGTTTTTTAAATAAACAAACAAACACACATACGTGTGCGTGCGTGTGTGTGTGTAAATGTGTAAAAGTGGATTTGTCACTGTTGTAAACTGCTCTGGGTTCCCACTAGGGAGAAAAGAGGGACAACAATATATTAAATGAGCAAAATAGATAGATCAGGAGTGGGTGGGTAGGAAGGCATGAGTCAGTGAGCCCCAATACACAGTCATTCTGACCTAGATAGCCCCCAGCTAGCCCCACCTTCTCAGAAGCTAAGCAGTGTCATAAGAACATAAGAACATAAGAACAAGCCAGCTGGATCAGACCAGAGTCCATCTAGTCCAGCTCTCTGCTACTCGCAGTGGCCCACCAGGTGCCTTTGGGAGCTCACATGCAGGAGGTGAAAGCAATGGCCTTCTGCGGCTGTTGCTCCCGATCACCTGGTCTGCTAAGGCATTTGCAATCTCAGATCAAAGAGGATCAAGATTGGTAGCCATAGATCGACTTCTCCTCCATAAATCTGTCCAAGCCCCTTTTAAAGCTATCCAGGTTAGTGGCCATCACCACCTCCTGTGGCAGCATATTCCAAACACCAATCACACGTTGCGTGAAGAAGTGTTTCCTTTTATTAGTCCTAATTCTTCCCCCCAGCATTTTCAATGGATGCCCCCTGGTTCTAGTGTCAGCACTGGTTAGTATTTGGATGGGAGACCCCCAAGGAATTCCAGGGTCTCTTAGCAGAGGCAGGCAATGGCATACCACCTCAGTTTGTTTCTTGCCTTAAAAACCCTCAGAGGTTGCCGTTAGTCAGCTGCATTTGATGGCCAAAAGAAAAGCGCGATCTGATTGAAATTCTCCTCATTGTCTTCATTTGCTCCCCCATTAGCTTCCATTGATTAATTCTGTAAGCAAATCAGTTTCATAATGCAAAGCGAAGATACCAAAGGATTTGCACCTGAGCCGCTTCCAACAAACCTGATACTATTAAGCACCTCGAAACGATCAATCATTCACCACAGGGCTGCTGAATGAGAGAAACAGCTGAACGCATCTATTTTGCAAACCGTTTCAATGTAGGATATTTTTCTGGCAGAGTTCTTTTTTGTTTTAGGCTGACTCTCCAGATGTGTATTTTGCTTTCTTTTTTGTAAATCAGCTCTAGCTACAGGAGGGAAATGCCCCTCAAACTTACAGCGCAGCCATTACCAGCTGATCTACTTATTTATCCTCTGTCAGCAATATTTTTGTCAAAGGAAAAAGCTTTCAAGTTATATGGTAGAACACATCTCCATTCCCTTTAATCTGAATAGACACACAAATAAATAGAAGTCACTTGACTAAAGACAGAGTATCTACTTCAGGGCAGGGTAATTTGTTCTGGGTGGTGGTAGGACTTCCCGCACAGTTCTCCAGTGCTGTATACCCTAAGTAATGTGAAAATATTTCTGGGTGTTGGAAAACTGGAAGGTTCTTACTCAGTTGGCTTTACTTTTTGACACTTCAGACACACAACTTGATTTGAACCAAGATTTTCCAGAGATCTGGAATACTGATTGTATGCCATATTTAGCCTGGCTTATATAAGAACATAAGAACATAAGAACTAGCCTGCTGGATCAGACCAGAGTCCATCTAGTCCAGCATTCTGCTACTCGCAGTGGCCCACCAGGTGCCTTTGGGAGCTCACATGCAGGATGTGAAAGCAATGGCCTTCTGCTGCTGCTGCTCCTGAGCACCTGGTCTGCTAAGGCATTTGCAATCTGAGATCAAGGAGGATCAAGATTGGTAGCCATAGATTTATGGATTGGTAGCCATAGATTTATGGAGGACTTCTCCTCCATAAATCTGTCCAAGCCCTTTTTAAAGCTATCCAGGTTAGTGGCCATCACCACCTCCTGTGGCAGCATATTCCAAACACCAATCACACGTTGCGTGAAGAAGTGTTTCCTTTTATTAGTCCTAATTCTTTCCCTCTCAGCATTTTCCATGAATGCCCCCCCTGGTTCTAGTATTGCCAGGAGATGAGAGAAAAATTTCTCTCTGTCAACATTTTCTACCCCATGGCATAATTTTATAGGGACTTCAATCCATATCCCCCCCTCAGACTGTCCTCCTCTCCAAACTAAAGGAGTCCCCAAACGCTGCAGCCCCTTCTCCTCATAAGGAAGGTGTGCTCCAATCCTTCAATCATCCTCGTTGCCCTTCTCTGCACTTTTTTTCTATCTCTTCGATATCCTTTTTTTTGAGATGTGGCGACCAGAACTGAACACAGTATACTCAAGTGCGGTCGCACCACGGCTTTTATATAAGGGCATGACAATCTTTGCAGTTTTATTCCCTCAATTCCTTTCCTAATTTCTCATCCCCAGCATAGAGTTTGCCTTTTCACCGCTGCCATGCATTGAGTTGACATTCCCATGGAACTATCAACTAAGACGCCCAAATCCCTTTCCTGGTCTGTGACTGAGTAAGCACTGACCCCTGTAGCGCATGTATGTGAAGCTTTGGATTTTTTTTGCCCCTTACGATTGCATCACTTTTACATTTCAGCTACATTGAACTGCATTTGCCAGAATTTCTTAGCCCACTCACCCTTAATTTATCAAGGTCCGGCTTGGAGCTCTTCACAAGCTTAATCACTTTGTGGTTCTTACCACCCTACATAATTTGGTATCATCTGCAAACTTGGCCACCACACTACCCACCCCTACTTCCAGGCCTTATGAATAAGTTAAAGAGCACTGGTCCCAAAACGGATCCTTGGGGGACACCACTCCCTACATCTCTCCATTGTGAGAACTTCCCATTTATACCCCCCCTTTGTTTCCTGTTCCTCAACCAGTTTTTAATCCATAGGAGGACTTCCCCTCTTATTCCTTCATTGCTGAGTTTTCTCAACAGTCTCTGGTGAGAACTTTTGTCAAAAGCCTTTTTGAAATCCAAGTAGAACAATGTCCACTGGTTCCTCCTTTCTTATCCACATGTCTGTTTACACCCTCAAAGAACTCTAGTAAGTTTGGTAAGACAGGACTTGCTCTCTTACAAAAGCCATGCTGACTCTTTTCCTCAGCAGGTCTTGCTTTTTTCTACATGTTGCTAATAATTTTATCTTTAATGATAGATTCTTACTAATTTACCACCGGAACAGATGCCTGTCAAACTGACTGGCTCTGTAATTTCCTCGGGTCCCCCCTAGACCCTTTCTTAAAGATTATGGTGTGACATTGGCCATCTTCCAGTCTTCAGGGATGGAAGGAGCCTGATTTCAGGGGATAAGCTGCATATTAATGTGAGAACATCAGCAATTTCATGCTTGAGCTCTTTAAGAACTCTTGGATATAGAATGCAATCTGGGCCAGGGGATTTGGTAGCATTTAGTTTATCAATGGCTGCCAGAACTTCTTCCTTGTCTACCACTAACTTCGCTAGTTCCTCGGATTCACCTCCTAAGAAGCTTGGTTCAGGTGCAGGAATTTTCCTCACCTCCTCTTGGGTGAAGACAGATGCAAAGAATTCATTCAGCTTCTCTGCAATCTCCCTATAGTAAAAGGGAAGTAAAAGGGAAGAAGTAAAAGGGAAGAAGAAGAAGAAGAAGAAGAAGAAGAAGAAGAAGAAGAAGAAGAAGAAGAAGAAGAAGAAGAAGAAGAAGAAGAAGAAGAAGAAGAAGAAGAAGAAGAAGAAGAAGAGGAGGAGGAGGAGGAGGAGGAGGAGGAGAAGGAGGAGGAGGAGGACAAGGAGGACGTGGAGGACGAGGAGGACGAGGAGGACGACGACAACTCTGAATGTATACCTCCCCTTTTCTCTCAAAGAGGCTTACAACTCCATTCCCTTCCTTTCCCCACAACAGACACCTTATGAGGCAGGTGGAGCAAAGAGAGTTCTGCAGAGCTGTGGTTTCCGGGCTGTGTGGCCGTGTTCTAGCAGCATTCTCTCCTGACGTTTCGCCTGCATCTGTGGCTGGCATCTTCAGAGGATCTGAATTGTTCTGGATGGTGGTAGGACTTCAGATCTTCAGATCCTCTGAAGATGCCAGATGCAGGCAAAAAGTCAGGAGAGAATGCTGCCAGAACACGGCCATACAGCCTGGAAACCACACAGCACCCCAGTGATTCCGGCCGTGAAAGCCTTCGACAATACAGAGTTCTGGAGAACTGTGACTAGCTCAAGGTCACCCAGCAGGCTTCATGTGTAGGAGCGGGAAAGCAAACCCAGTTCACCAGATAAGAGTCTGCCACTCATGTGGAGGAGTGGGGAATCAAATCCAGTTCTCCAAATTAGAGTCTGTCGTTCTTAACCACTGATCCACACTCGCTCTGTACACCACGCTGGCTCGGAAGAGCACTTCTGAACATGTGGCAGGAACCCCTCCCTCTCACCTAAGCATTCATAACGAGCATCCGATGACTGTAATATTGGGATAAAGGTCACACAAAGTAAATGGGATCACTTTGAAGCCCAGAATACAAATTCAGCACTGCGAGAGTGGACAGTTCCGCAAAAAGAAGTGGAAGACCCAAACTAGCCTGATCTGGTTAGATCTTGGAAGCTAAGGAAGCTAAGCAGGGTTGGCTGGATGGTAGACCAGCATGGAAATCCAGACTTGCTGCACAGAGGCAAGTAATGACAAACCACCTCTGTTCCTCTCTGGTCCTGAAAGCCCTACAGGGTCGCCATACATCGGCTGTGACTTGACAGCACTCTCTCCACACCAAGAGCTAAACTATACAGGAAGAATAAATGTGTTAGAGTCCTTTTGGGCTATCCCATTTGACAGCAGACATGAGGAAAACAACATTTTAATACTTCCTCCATATTAAAAAAAAAAGTCCTAAGCCATGGAAGGACAAGAAATGATGATACACTGGCCAAAGTTGGGAGCCTTATACGCCAACCCTAAGCCGAGTTACTCTAGTCTGTCCATTAAAATTAAGGGGCTTAGACTGGAATAGCACTCGTTAGGACTGCAAACTTGTGACAAGGTCTAGCGCACACACAACATAGTCCTGAGGAAACTGTTTTCATAGAATCATAGAGTTGGAAGAGACCCCAAGGGCCATCAAGTCCAATCCCCTGCAATGCAGGAACACGCAATCAAAGCACTCCTGACATATGTTCATTCAGCCTCTGTTAAAAAACCTCTAAAGAAGGAGACTCCACACTCTCCGAGGCAGTTCATTCCACTGTCAAACAGCCCTGACAGTCAGAAAGTTCTTCCTAATGTTTAGGTGGGATTTTTTCCTGCACCTTGAATCCATTACTCCATGTCCTAGCCTCTGAGGCAGCAGAAAACATGCTGGCTCCTTCTTCAACATGACATCTTTTCAAATAAACATAGTTATCATTTCCCCGTTAACCTTCGCTTCTCCAGACCAAACATCCCCAGCTTCCTAAGTCTCTCTTCATAGGGCATTTTGGTTGCCCTCCATCCTTTCCAAGGATGTCCACTGACCATTGCAAACCTTCTCATTATGATATGCTTTTGAGGAACTCCAGGGTTTCCAGACTGTGGTCTGAAAGCCAGTGCTCCAGAGCTACCCATAAAAGCAGCCAGCTCTGCCCTAGGATTCCAGCAAAGTGAACAGATGCCTGCTCTCACAGACAGGGGCAACAGTTATTAACGGAAGCGGATAGATCATGCCAAAGCCTCCTAGCTTAGCAAGCAGGATCCGGCTGTTACTCATGCTTTAATGCCCCTGTAAATACACTTTGGTCCACTTCTAAAAGGTTAGAACCATGATTTGGAGGCTGGGCATTTTTATAGCTCATGAAGATGGGAGTAAATCTAGACTCAAAGAAACTATGGGGCTGTCAACATAGGGCAGAGACACTGGCAGACCATGGAGGAACATAACTTTCGTGCTGAATTATGGTACTTTTCATCACTGCTGGAAGCGCTATGAACTTATTTATCGACTAAATACTTTATATCTGTGGTCTGCAGCTAGTTGGATCAGAAAGACTGTTTGGAAAAGAAACAGCAGGCCCAGGATCCAGCTTCC
The DNA here is from genome assembly GCF_021028975.2 of Sphaerodactylus townsendi. NCBI lineage: Eukaryota > Metazoa > Chordata > Lepidosauria > Squamata > Sphaerodactylidae > Sphaerodactylus > Sphaerodactylus townsendi. Next base: position 51,033,957 of record NC_059437.1, read on the forward strand.
ACCTGCAAAGATGGCTCTGGAAATAATCTGGAGGAAGAAGAGGAGTTTCCCAGATCTCCAGAGGGAGATCCATGAGATTCAGCCACATCCCATAATTCTTGAGAGTCTCTTGGGGCCATCAGAGCACGAATGGAGATTTCAGTGGCAACAGAGTTGAAGGGTAACAGGAAACCCCCAGGGTTTTTTTTTTTGGGGGGGGGGTGTAGCCAAAGGAAACAGCAGGACCTGGGGGCTTCTAAAGGATCCAGTACAAATCTATTTGGGATCACCCCAGGCCCCATGTGATCTCAGGTCTGTGTCCCAAAAGGATCGTGTACAGGAGAGAAAAATTCTTGTGTGTCCCCCCCATACAAACCAGCCTGATCTGTCAGGTCAATGTTGGAGGCTCTACTCCAAATGCGTCTAATAAGTGAACATGAATGGCCGGAGATTTGCAGTGGTGGCTCTTGCTGTTAAACTTTGCTTCCCCTGAGATCACCCATGCTGAGTTTTAGCCGTCAGCCTACTGTCAGATCACAGAGACTTTGCAAACAAATAGATTTCTTTTTTAAAATCCCTGCTGTTTTATTTTTATGTTTATGTTTGTCTTTGTTATTGGTTTATTCTTAAACCCACAGTCATTTTTGTTCACTGTACCATTGTGGTTGGGGTTGATTTTTGCATGAATTTAATTGTATATTTTTTGGGGGGGTGGGGAGGCTCAGTACTTTGCAACTATCTTTTTACATTATTATTGACAAAAGCCCCCTTGTGGATCATTTCGGAATGGCAGCATAAAATAAATATATACGTAAAATGTTAAAATAAAGTGCTAGAAATGAATGCACGCCTGATTCAGCTGAATTGTTTTGGACCAGAGTAACAGGCCTAATGCAGGGAATGGATAATTATAAGGTCTGATAGTGTGGAAGACACACAGCCTTCCCATATATGTCTGTCTAACCTTTTGTATGTATCATTTCGCGTATTTGTGGATGCAGGCAGGCACAAATAAATACAATAAACCCCACAAATAAGTGAAAGAAACATTTTCTTGCTGCAAGAAACTGCACAGGGTCAGTTTTTAAAAAGAGAGGCCCTATAAGGACAATAACAGGAAATGAATAATCTTTGCATGTAGAGTCAGTCCAAAGGTCCCTGGGCACAAGGGCAGTCATACTTCCTAATGAGGGTTTATTGGCTTAGTAATCAAGAATCTGGCCCAGTTCATAGCCATGGTTCGAACGCAGCATCAGTGGGCATCTCTGAGACTTACTTTGACAACATCCTCGGCAGAGGACTTGCATTCCACAGATTCGGAAATGTCCGTCACTGCGCTGTTCTCTTCAATGGAGATCACCTTGATAGGAACGGCAACAGTCTTTCCGGTCAGTATTGCTGTGTTTAAGATCTCTGTTTCCTGGAAGATGATCAAAACAAAAGTAAAATGAGAGAGAGAGGGAGAGAGAGAGAGAGGGAGAGAGATGATGGCATCGTTTCAGGGAAGCCCTAGAGATGGTCAGTAAGATTATGTAGAGCTCTTTGGCTTCTGAGAACTCATCACAGAGACATCTGTTTGGAAGCAATAAATTCCTACAGCTATCATGAACTTGTGAGTTCAGAATATTAATATACTGTGGTCTATACTACTGTGTACAGTTTGCTATAAACTGGATCTCATTATGGAATCTTGCCTCTGCCACTCAGGTGGAGGAGGGGGGAAATCAAACCCGGTTCTCCAGATTAGAATCCACCTGCTCTTAACCACTACACCACATTGGCTCTCAATCCTGGATTATAATCTGGCCATGGCTGATGGTGCATTACCCATTGTGGACTTCTTTCTAGCCGATAATTCAGCTCCTTTGCTGTCGCTCCTCTTGTTCCTATGCTTGCCCATCATGCAATTCTGTGTTTTGCACTTCCTCACTTCCTTTCCTCTGACTGAGGTGTTCATTTGTCATAAGACAGGTGGGTGGGGTGGAGGGGCAGGCTTGGTTTGACAACTGGCACGCTAAGGAACATTCATCAGGGAGCTGACAGCCCCCAATTTGTCTCCTCTAGCAGCAGTGACTGACCAAGCTACAAGTCTTTGCAACAAGGCTCACAGGAACCTGTCAGGGTAAACAGTACTGGCTGTACCAGCAAAGGGAGCCCAAAGCTATCAACTGGATGCAAACACACCTCCCTCCTCTTACGTCTCCTAGAGAGTCAGCGTGGTGTAGCGGTTAAGAGCAATTGGACTCTAATCTGGAGAACCAGGTTTGATGCCTCCTCCTCCTCCACTCTTATTTGGTGGACTGGATTCGATTCCCCGCTCCTCCACCTGAAGCCTGCTGGATGACCTTGGGCCAGTCACAGTTCTAAGAAACTGGACTGAAAAAATATATACAAGACTCATGTATGCTGCTATATGGCTTCAATGTATTATACACTCATATTTCTCTACATAAAATGCAATATACACAATGCTTATTAATATTTCTATTCTCAATAGACTCCCTCGGAAGGAGTGTTGTAATCACTCCTTATGTGCTAAACACAATTTGCACCCGGCTCAGTCCAACGTATCATGAAAAATGAACAATTTTGCTCTTCATATGTCCATATCCAAATTAATGGTATTCTCCTTATATTTGCAAGGTTCTTATCCTTCAGTGTGTATTACTGTTTTGGATACATGGCTGAATTCTTACGTGATCTCCTTCCTTCATTTCCGGAAGGAGATCACGTAAGAATTCAGCCACGTATCCAAAACAGTAATACACACTGAAGGATAAGAACCTTGCTATCTCGAAGAATACCATTAATTTGGATATGGCTATAAAGAGCTTCAAAATTATTCATTTTTCATGATACGTTAATTGAGACGGGAAATTTTCGTGAACTATTTACCTAAGGAAGTGATTACAACTACTCGCTTCCGAAGAATCTAATGAGAATAGAAATATTAATAAGCATTATTATAATATAATGTTATGTATGTTGAAAATATGAGGTGTCATGATAAATCCTCTATAGCAATACGTCAGTCTTGTATATATTTTTTCAGTCGGAGACTAACAGACGTTCCTTAAGACGCACGTGTTCATTCATAAATTCCAGTCACAGTTCTCTCAGAACTCTCTCATCGCCACTTATCTCACAAGGTGCCTGTTGTAGGAAGAGGAAGGGAAAGGAGTTTGTAAACCACTTTGAGACTCTTTACATGAGAGAAAGGCGAGGTATAAAGTCAAACTCTTCCTCCTCCTCCTCCTTCTTCCAGCTCAGCTTCCATTCCAATGAAGCACACATCCATTTTTCAAGGGTTGATCATTGCTACATTCCCTCCCCCAGCCAATTTTTTTGGGGCAATAACTTCAAGGCTCCCTGGAAGTACCTTTCAACTTCTGCCTTTTTAAAATAAAAGGAACGTTCTGCAAAGACTCTAAGGGAGATCAAAAGCGAGGGGGCTTTCTTTGGGAGGGGGTCCACATCGCTACAAAAGGAAGTCCAGCTGTTCCATTTACAATTCTTTCAAAGCCAGGCTTGAAGATCTGTCCCTTCATCTTAAAAGGCTGGGCTTCCAGTTTCATCTCCTTCACTCATGAAGAAAGAAATAATAAAACTGGGTCTCCACTGAAGATAGATTGAGGCGAGTAGCCGAGTTGGTCTGAAACTATAGGGGAAAAAAGTTTGCGTCCAGTGGCACATTAAAGCCCAACCAAGTTCCTCTTGGGTAGCAGGGCGATACTATCCACAAGACTGACTAGGCCAGTGGTGGCGAACCTTTGGCACTCCAGATGTTATGGACTACAATTCCCATCAGCCCCTGCCAGCATGGCCAATTGAGAATTGTAGTCCACATCTGGAGTGCCAAAAGTTCGCCACCATGGGACTAGGCTAAAGTCTATGGACTTTGCGGGGACTAGGGGCCCGTCACGTTTGTTTTCTGCTAAGGCAGTGTTCCCAGAGGCCCTGGGCTTCGGCCTTTCGGACAGGAGTCAACTGAGCAAGCATTCAAGGCAGTTGAGACCAAGTCACAAGGCACACGTGTAGTCAGCTGGGGTTTGTTTTGAGCAAATGGGGATGAGGAGACAGCGAATCAATAGCGCACTAGCGTCAGGATTGTGATGCCATGCCACTGAAGGTCAACAGGTATATTTATATATAATCCTGTTTGCAGAGTAACGAGCAGAATGTAGCTTTATGCACCACTTTATGATAAGAACAGTTATCTTGCTCAAGACCAGCCTTTTTACCTCAGAAATCATAAACAAGAGAGCTTTACTTAAACTGAAAGAGAAATAGACTATATACATAAACAAAGAATCACTTATATACATTGCTGCATTCACAGTTCATCGTTTGGTTACAATTCGAAGGATAGTCTGCAATATTAAACATTTCAGTCAGAGGCTTTTGGTTAACAGAACACACAACAACTTCTTTCCTCAGCCAGAGTCAGAGAGCAACTGTTTCCAACTGTCACTTTTAGAAGGTTCGTTGAGATCTCCCAGAATTCCGCACTGCTGCATGCATGCAAGGCTGTCAAATCCAACAGACACCTCTTCCCTTTTCACACCTCCATGAGCAATACAGTCTAGTTGCGGCCTTCATCGTGTTTAAGTAAAACCGTGGGTAACGTTTTCCCGGAGACCCTTGAAATGGACATAGGGCTACGCACTGTGGTCCAGGGCTGGAGCGAGGGGAAACCGCGCCCAGGGCAAGCGTGAGCCCTAAGCCCCTACCACACCATGCCCACGGAACGCCTCAGCCATGCCCCTGCACTGACACGTGCCCGGTGCATTGCACCCCCAACCCCAACCCCTTGGCACTACATGCACTGCTGTGGTTTAGTACCTACCATATCAGGGCCAGACTGTCAGCTGTAGCAGGGTGAAAGATTGAAGAAGAAGAAGAAGAAGAGGAGGAGGAGGAGGAGGAGGAGGAGTTTGGATTTATATCCCCCTTTCTCTCCTGTAGGAGACTCAAAGGGGCTTACAATCTCCTTGCCCTTCCCCCCCTCACAACAAACACCCTGTGAGGTAGGTTGGGCTGAGAGAGCTCCGAGAAGCTGTGACTAGCCCAAGGTCACCCAGCTGGCGTGTGTGGGAGTGTACAGGCTAATCTGAATTCCCCAGATAAGCCTCCACAGCTCAGGCGGCAGAGCTGGGAATCAAACCCAGTTCCTCCAGATTAGATACACGAGCTCTTAACCTCCTACGCCACTGCTGCTCCTTGAAGTGCTGGAGGGGCCCTATGTACTGAAAGACTAGGGGTCTGGCCATGGGTTAATAATAAATACTATACTATTATACTATTAACCCATGGCCAGAGCCCTAGTCTTATTTTAATAGTATAATAGTATAAGTCTCAGTATAAGGTTTCTTGGTATAAGCTGATCCCAAGAATAAAATTGTCTTAGTCTTTAAGGTTCCACTGGACACAAACTTTTTTTCTGTGTCTCCAACCAAGGCAATGCCCATGGCTCTTGATAGTATGAATGCTACATGAAGAATCAGCGTTGAACAGAACCTACATTTTTGGACTTGGACACCATCTCAAATCCCACTCAGGCACGAAGCCTTTTGGGTGACCACAGACCAGTCATTTTCTTTCTGCCCAGCCCACCTCACAAGTTTGTTGTGAAACTACACATTGGGGGGAACGGTCATGTTGGATTATCCACTGGTATGGGTGGTATCCTGTTCACAGATCACAATCGAGTGAGCTGAACATTTGTTGGCTATTGACAATGAAGAGAAATGGTGGTGGGCGTGCTTTACCATGATAATTTAGCTCACTGTATATTAATCAGCGCCAAGCTTTTTGACCAGTGCAGCCAACCGAGCAGGTGCGAAAAGCACGACAATGTATTTACTACAAACCATTTAAATCTACCATGAAGGTGTAAAGAGGAAAATATCACCTGTGAGTGACCTGTGCTTGAAAAATAAGGCACGGTAAATGACCCAACCATGACCCTGGAAGACTACACACACAGGATCAACTGAAAGAGTGACACGAAGTAAATGACACGTATCTAACAATGCATGACCAATCCTTGACCCTGAAGCCGTGGTGTTTGAGCCAGACATTGCCACAGGAGAGTTGCAGCAAGGTAAGTTTGGCTAGCAATTGAAATTGCATCAAAATGTTGAGTGTATCTATGGGGATCTACATATGTGGTAGGTCCTGGTACAATGATCAACAAGTTGAATAGAATAGAATAGAATAGAATCTTTATTGGCCAAGTGTGATTGGACACACAAGGAATTTGTCTCCGGTGCATATGCTCTCAGTGTACATAAAAGAAAAATACATTTGTCAAGAATCATAAGGTACAGCACTTAATGATTGTCATATAGGTCTAGTAAGCAATCAGGAAACAATCAATAGTAACGAAACCATAAAATGTAAAATCATAAAATAAAATGAAATAAAATGAAATAAAATGTAATGTCAGCACAGGCTATAGTCATACAGTCATAAGTGGGAGGAGATAGGTAATAGGAATGATGAAAAAAAGTAGTGCAGTAATTATATAATAAGTATATAATAAATAGTTTAACATTATCGAGGGAATTATTTGTTTAACAGAGTGATGGCATTCAGGAAAAAACTGTTCTTATGTCTAGTTGTCTTGGTGTGCAGTGCTCTGTACTTCGGCGTTTAGAGTGGGTAAGAGTTGAAACAGTTTATGTCCAGGATGCGAGGGTGTCAGTAAATATTTTCACAGCCCTTTTTTTTTGACCCGTGCAGTATAAGCAGGTCCTCAATGGAAGGCAGGTTAGCTTGGCAATTGCCTTTTTCTGCAGTTCTGATTATTCTCTCGAAGTCTGTGTCGATCTTGTTGGGTTGCAGAACCAAACCACACAGTTATAGAGGTGCAGATGACAGACTCAATGATTCCTCTGTAGAGACATATCCAGCAGCATCAGCAGCCTCCTTGGGCAGTTTGGAGCTTCCTGAGTTGGCGCAGAAAAAAGAACATTCTTTGTTGTGCTTTTTTGATGACATTTTTTTTGATATTAGGTGACCATTTTAGGTCATGAGATATGATGGAGCCTAGAAATTTAAAGGTCTCTACTATTGATACTGTGTTGTCTAGGTATTGTGGAGAGGAGGAGGTAGGATGGGAGGGTTTCTCCCTGGAAATCTACCACACCATTTCTACGGTTTTAAAGATGTGTTCAGTTCTAGATTGTTCCGAGTGGCACCCATCGCAGGCTAGTTGTTCAACACCTCCCGTCTGTATGCGGTTTCATCGTTGTTCTCGAATGAGACCAATCACTGTTGTATCATCTGCAGAATTTCCAATTATTTCTAACAGATGGATCGTTTGAGATGCAGTCATTGGTATACAGAGAGAAGAGAAGTGGTGAAAGCATACACAGCCTTGGGGGGCCCCTGTGCTCATTTTACAGGTGTCTGATGTAATTTTTCCTAGCTTCACCTGCTGTTTCCTATCTGTTAGGAAGCTTGTGATCCACTTACAAATATGCCTCCAGGTACTGCTAAGCTGATTTAGTTTTGTGGTTAGAAGAATGTCCGGTCTGATAGTATTGAATGCTGAACTAAAGAATTCAACAAAGAGGACCCTTGCATAGGTCTTTGGCCCGATTCAAGAAGAGGCTGTGGTGGATATAGTGCCAAAAGCCATATTAACAGCATCGAATCTGTTCGATCTGTTTGCTCCGGGTGATGCAAAATTGCAAAGGAGGTCCAACAGTGGATCCCGTGATGGTTTTCAAATGGTACATCCACTAGCCTTTCAATAGTTTTCATAACTACAGATGTTAGAGCAACTGGTCTGTGAGTCGCTCTCAGTTCCTTGATGGAAGGCTTCTTGGCACCTGGGATCGATAGTGGAGTGTTTGAAGCAGGAAGGAACATAGCACTTACATCTCTAGTGATTTGTTGAAGATTTGGGTGAAAATGGGGCCAATTGGACAGCACAGACTTTTAAGGAAGAAGGTGTTATCTTGTCTGGGCCTGGTGCTTTTCCAGGCTTCTGTCTGTGAAATAGATCTTACACTTCCTTTTTCTGAGATCACCAGGGTTGTAAAACCCAATAAGAGAATGGAGTTCAGTTGTAGGAAGTTTGGCTATTTGTGTTGAGGTGCGATCTAGAGATAGAGGTTGTGGAAAGGTGACTGTAGATTGTTTTCAAACCGTTACAGTAGAACACTGCTATTCAAGGTGCGATCTGCCAATTGCTGCATTCTCCTTCAGCTTGGGAAGGTGGTTTGCTGTAACCGGTGATATTTTTTGAGAGTTTTCCCACATGTTTGCTGTTTTGTTTTGGTGAAAAACTGATTTTTTAGCTTTTTCAGAGTAGTTTCTTTTTTGCTGCTCTTGATCTCCCTTTTGTTAATACATTTCTGGCCTGATTATACAGCATTCTATCACGCACACCTTTCTGTAGGCCTCTTCTTTGGAATCCATCGTAACTGCTTAAGTTTAGCTGTGGAACCAAGGTTTGTTAAGAGTTACCCTATATATACGCATAGGATTCCTGGATTTGGTATATACAAAAGATCTCTCACAGGAAGCTTGACATATGATGTTACAGTATCTATGTGAGTTCATCCAAATCTGCAGAGGTGTCTTTAAAAATATTCCAAAGTCTGTACCCAGTCAAAGGCAAGTCTGCAGCAGTCTTTAACTTGCCTCTTCAGTCCAAGTTCTCACTGATTTAGTTATTGGTTTTGTGGCTTTAAATCTTTGTTTGTAAGCAGGTACAAAGGTGAATCATGCAATGATCAGGAATGGCTACAGCACTGCTCGATGGTAAAGACCGATAAGCATCTTTCCAGTGTTGTATAGCAGTGGTCTAAGATATTCTTGCCTCTGGTGGGACAGTTGACATGCTGAAAGTATTTTGGTAGGTCTTCCCTTAAGTTTGCTTTGTTTAAATCTCCCAAAATAATAACCAGTGAATCAGGGTATTTGGCTTCAGCCTCCATAATCTGATCGGCTAGAGTTCTTAATGCCTTTTTTACAGACGCTTGTGGATGAACGTAAACCAAAAAGAACAGAACTGAATTTATCTCTCGAGGGGAATAAAAGGGTTTGCAATTAATAAGTAAGGACTCCAAGTTTTCATCACTCTAGATGGACTCTAGATATGGAATCAGAAGTCTTTACTGAGTTGTCAGCAGAGACCCAAATGGCAGGAAGCCAAATCCGGGGCTCCTGGATTCTGCAACACATTTATTCCCTTCTTTTCCCTCTAGGGGTCTGAAAACTGCAGCTCCAGAGCCGCATGCGGCTTTTTCAGACTTATACTGCAGCTCTGCGTGGCCTGGAGGTCGGAGGGTAGCGAGGGCATGTCCCTCCAGCCCTCCAGAGCAGTGCTGGAAGGAAAGGTGAGTGGAGGGGCTGAACGGGAGGCGGCTGCACGTGGGGCCGCCTCTCCGGCTCGGTAGATCTTCAGGGCCATGGAAAACAGGTCCAAATGGCTCTTTGGGTGGTAAAGGTTGCTGACCCCTGCTCTAGAACACCCCCTCCCGTCTTCCCGCAGATTAACAGAACAACAAGGTGTGAATAGCTTCGTTATGGAGTTCTGAGTGTCTCAAGGCCAAGTAATAATCTTGCCCAGAGCCCAGAGCCTCCTTCCTCCCCACTTCCAGAGGCCTTTGGCAGGGTCGCCAAGCACAGTGATTAAGAACAAAAGGCCCATTAACATATGACAGACAGGTATAGGAAAAGATGTTTCTCCCTGGCCAGGCGTGGCCTTGGGCCCTGAGAAGTGTGATGCCGGGCAGGGCGGGAACCATGCCTGACATGTTGCCTCGGCATTTAGAGCATAGGTGTCAAATTCGCGGCCATCCAGATATTATGGACTACAGTTCCCATGATCCCCTGCCAGCCTCATGCTGTGCCTTAGAGGAAGGGTGAAGGTAAAATGTAATCCATCGCAGATTTTAAAAAACCAACTCAGCTACAAAAGTAAAGAATAGATGATAACAATACAACTCATAGCAGGAAGGTCAGTCTCGAATGACTTCTTTAATGTGTTCAAAATGTCAGCCCTGCGTAGTTCATGGACAGGAGACCACCAAGGGAGTCCAGGGATGCTATGCAAAGGCAGGTAAGTGGCAAACCACATCTGTATGCCTCTTGCTGTGAAAACCCCATGAAGGGTTGCTATCAGTCAGCTGGGACTTGACGAAACTTGACAGGCCCCTTCTGCACGTGCAGAATAATGCACTTTCAATCCATTTTCAGTGCACTTTGCAGCTGTGCGGAATAGCAAAATCCACTTGCAAACAATTGGGAAAGTGGACTGAAAGTGCATTATTCTGCATGTGTGGAAGAGGCCACAGTGAAATCCAGCTTCAAAGTGCCTTGAAAGTGGATTGAAAGTGCATTATTCTGCATGTGCGGAAGGGGCCAGAGTAAAATCCAGCTTCAAAGTGCATTGAAAGTGGATTGAAAGTACATTATTCTGCATGTGTGGAAGGGGCCACAGTGAAATCCAGTTTAAAGTGCATTGAAAGTGGACTGAAAGTGCATTATTCTGCATGTGCGGAAGGGGCCAGAGTAAAATCCAGCTTCAAAGTGCCTTGAAAGTGGATTGAAAGTGCATTATTCTGCATGTGCGGAAGGGGCAAGAGTAAAATCCAGCTTCAAAGTGCCTTGAAAGTGGACTGAAAGTGCATTATTCTGCACGTGCGGAAGAGGCCTTAGAAACGCGATATATTTTAGATAACCTATAAGGAGCAAAATGGAATGAAGGTGGAATGGTATATCTGGCTTTCCTCCAAAGCTAAGCAGGGTCGGCTCTTGTTTGGAAGGCTGCCAAGGAAGGCTCTGCAGAGGAAGATGACGGCCAGCCCCGTTGGCTTCTCACTTTCCTTGAGAGCTTGTTGCTGTAAGTCGACTGTGACTTGACAGCACTTACATATGTATAAGGAGCAACGGACCATTGTAATCACATTACAGTTCTACTGTAAAGCCAAATGGACTGCGTAAACCTATTATGCGTGGGGATGGCCCGGAATAAGAACCAGTTTTGTGGCAGTGGCATCCCATCTTAAGCCGGCCTCTCTTATTCAACCATTGTCCGCTTTGCAGTTCTCAGTTTCTAAGTTGGTTTGTTTGGTTAGCTTCTTTTCTTTTTTTTATCCTCGCTTTTGACTGGTGGTTGATTACTGTTGAAGACAAGAAGGAGAGTTTGAAGAAGAAGAAGAGTTTTGGATTTATATCCCCCCTTTCTCTCCTATAGGAGACTCAAAGGGGCTTACAATCTCCTTTCCCTTCCCCGCTCACAACAAACACCCTGTGAGGTGGGTGGGGCTGAGAGAGCTCCGAAAAGCTGTGACTAGCCCAAGGTCACCCAGCTGGCATGTGTTGGAGTGCACAAGCTAATCTGGTTCCCCAGATAAGCCTCCACAGCTCAAGCGGCAGAGCTGGGAATCAAACCTGGTTCCTCCAGATCAGAGTGCACCTGCTCTTAGCCACTTCGCCACTTTGGATTTATACCCCACTTTTCGCAGCCATAAAGAGCCTCAGAACAGCTTACAAGCTCCTTTCCCTTCCTCTCCCCACAACAGACATCTTGTGAGGTAGGTGAAGCTGAGAGAGTTTAGAGAGAACTGTGACTAGCCCAAAGCCACCCAGCAGGCTCCACATGAAAGAGTAGGGGAGACAAACCTGATTCACCAGATTAGAGTCCACCAGTCTTAACTACGACACTTCTGCCGTCCCAGCCCTTGTTGTAGGTTTTTAGAAGGTTGCCATGTTAGAAATTGTTGTTAGAGTCAGTGTGGTGTAGTGGTTAAGAGCAGGTGGATTCTAATCTGGAGAACTGGGTTTGACTCCCCACTCCTTCACCTGAATGGTGGACTCTTCTCTGGTGAACTGGATTTTCCCCCCACTCCTACATTCCTGCGGGGTGACTTTGGGCTAGTCACAGTTCTCTCAGAACTCTCTCAGCCCCACCTACCTCAAAAGGTGTCTGCTGTGGGGAGATGAAGGGAAAGGAGCTTGTAAGCCACCTTGAGTCTCCTTACGGGAGAGAAAGGTGGGGAATAAATCCAAACTCTTCTTTTTCTTATACGCTGTTTTAATTGCACATTTATGGTTGTTCACTGCTCCGAACTCATGCGCAAGGAGAACGGTGAATAAGCCAAATTATTACTATTAATAATAATAATAACAACAATAACAACTATTACTGCTGCTATTTTGATGTCAGAAAGACTATTAACAAAAAGTTCCATTTTAGGTGCTGTGTGGTTTCCGGGCTGTATGGCCGTGTTCTAGCAGCATTCTCTCCTGACGTTTCGCCTGCATCTGTGGCTGGCATCTTCAGAGGATTAACTTGTAAAATGTCTTCAGGACTTTTCCAGCCAATGAATCCACCCACGCAAACAGAAAGACAGAAAAAGAGAGAGAGAGAGATTGAGAGAGGCAGGGATTCTCTACATCCCATTTCTCACATCAGTAATTAAGATATTTCCATCTTCTGCCCTTGGCTAATGGTTTCATTACAGGAACCTACATAGGAATGGATTTATTTTGATTAATTGCTTCGGGGAGGGGTGCCCAAGGAGACGGAAATCAAAGGAAAGGTTTGTTTTGCTAATGGCTTGTTGAAATTTTAAATCTTTCCCCCCAGTTCTTCTTTCTGCCTAAAACAGCATCCAAAACTTCAGCAGGGTCCCACGAAAAGAACGCAACGGGTCCCGTTAGCTTCATCTGAGAGGACAGCCCTAAGTAGGGGACGGGCAGGAATCCCACTAGCCCAACTGGAATCAGAATGCAGACATTTCATTTTCCATCTCCATCCAAATCAATTGTGATTCATTTGCTTCTTCACTCTCCAAGTGTATGAAAATGACAGGTGCAAGGGGCGGAGTCAGATGAAAAGAAGTGTTCCTCGCAAGGTGTATTGATGCCTTCTGGTCTCATGCGTGTGGGGAACATATTAAGAAAAGCTCTGCAGAAAGGCAAATACTCCAACTTGTCCAGAGCTACACAACACCAGAATTTATTCCCTTAATCGCCTCCTGGGCAGCCCCAGGGACCAGACTCAAGTTCATCGAACTTGCCTGAACTTTAAACAACACTTTAAGATATCTGCTGTGAATGTCTGCATTGGCTAAGAGCTTTGGGAACCCACAGGCTCAATTCAAGGGATTGGTTATCTTCTACAAGAGCCTCCATGGCCTAGAACAGGGGTGGCCAACCTATGATGCTCCAGGTGTTTATGGACTACAATTCCCATCATTGTCTGCCAGGATGGCCAATTGGCTCTCCATTGGGTGGGCGAGGCTATGAAAGGCTTCTTTTTGAGTGGGCAGGGCTACATAAGGCTCCTATGGGAGGTTTGGCCTGCACAGCCCAAGGATCTACACTGTGTCACTGAAGTCAATATGTGGTAATCCTTTGAAGGATGGCTCCACTTCCCGTGGCAACCATCTTGTAGCGGCCATTTTGTTGTACCCCCACACCAGGTCAGAATTCCAAACCTGTCCGTGTCATGATATATAAAAGAGAGTAAAAGTTCACAAAAGGGTCATCTTCTAGCTAGCAGAAGTTTGCCCAACAGCAAAGGCCGAAGATAGTTAGTCTAGGGCAGTGGTGGCAAACCTTTGGCACTCCAGATGTTATGGACTATAATTCCCATCAGCCCCTGCCAGCATGGCCAATTGATCATGCTGGCAGGGGCTGATGGGAATTGTAGTCCATTACATCTGGAGTGCCAAAGGTTCGTCACCACGGGTCTAGGGTGAAGTGGCAGTTAACCTTTAACATGATTGGTGAGTTCAACTGTGACTCTAGACCAGTGATGGCGAACCTTTTTGAGACCGAGTGCCCAGATTGCAACCCAAAACCCACTTATTTATCGCAAAGTGCCAACATGGAAATATAACATGAACACTGAGGTTTCAGTTTAGAAAAAATGGCTGGCTCCGAGTTGTGTGTTACTCGGGAGTAAGCTTGGTGGTAGTCGGTGGCTTTGCTTTGAAGCAACCAGGCAACTCTTTCAACGGGTGAATCACAACCCTAGGAGAGTTTACTCAGAAGCAAGCCCCATTGCCAGCAACCGAGCTTACTTCCAGGTAAAGGATCACATTTTAGTTCTTCACATGAAAATCAGTGGGGTTTAACAGCGCTTAACATGGTTACCTACACTGCTTCCCCAAAACTAGGTCTTAGGTTTAATGCTAATAATCGAGCCCAGAGGTCCAGGCCAGCCTAGATGTGTGTGTGTGTGTGGGGGGCGATTCCCCCCCCCACATGACAAACTCTATTTGCGAGTGCCCCCAGAGAGGGCTCTGAGTGCCACCTCTGGCACCCGTGCCATAGGTTCGCCACCACTGCTCTAGACCAATGAGAGGCTGATGCCAGGGCGGGGAAAAGTATCCTTGTTGAATGTATTGTATATGCTAAGTTCAGAGAGAGACTGAGTGAGTGTCTAGTTCTGTCTGTGTTGAACTTTGTTCTTGCTGAAGAGTTCTGTATAGTATTATAGTCTTGTGTAGAATAGACTTGTGTAACCTTGCAACTGCTAAAGTAAAACCTTCCTATGGAAAGAAGATCTTGCATGGAGAATATTCTTTCCCAAGAGTGCTGGAAGGTTGCACTGAGTGCAAGAAGACTATCGATCTTCTCATCTTACCAGAGTGACTCCGCTTTAAACTCTGCTGATAGTCCACAGGCTCAGAAAGGTTGGGAATTCCTGCCCTACAGGGTCTCCGGAAGCGGGCGGTTGGTTGTCGGCACTTTCCACCACCGCATAAACAATGAAACAGCGTTGGCCATGCTGAATTCAAAAACAAACTTGAGAGAACTGTGCCCCCCTCCCCCACCACGGGCAGCCCCTGCAGGCAAGAAAGCTCCACTCTTCCTGCAAACAGGCATCTGCTAATGAATTCCCAAACACCACCCACATCCAAAAGGGGAGCGCAAAAGCATAATTAACTGCAAATAAATAGACAGCTAACAAGTAGGACCATTAAGAAGCATTTACTCTGTTGTTTCTCTAATGGCTCGACTGGATTAGTGTATTTACTGATGCAAGCGTGAAAAAGGCCATCTCCTCCACCTCCCCCCCCCCCACGCAGGAGAGACATGACTTTTAAAAGTGATTGATGGGTTTTCATCCAGTTTCGCTGCTGAGCTCTCCAGAGGCCACCATTTCCACCACGGGGCTCAGAAATTCAACTACCCGTAGCTAACTCGTGTATCTGGGCTTGCTTAACATGCTTTAATTAAAGACCATTTTTGATGGATATTCTGCCGGCGTCTTAATCGGAAAAGGAGCAGCTGCCAAAGAGGATCCCCTTTTGTAAAACTACAGATTCTCCGAGGAACACAACCAACAGAACTGGCAACCTTATTTATTGGTGTATTTCTTACTGTAGTACACAAAAACGTTTTAAATACAAAATAGGACCTCAAATGAATAACAGGCAGCCCGATCCCAATGAGGGGGGCGGAATTGGCTGTTGTAGCCTGGGTGGGGCTGTGCTGGTGTGTTTGGCTACCCCGCTGGTGTAAGTGTCACTTATGCCAGCGGGGAGGGCAAACCGGGAGGTGGGCAGGCTCTGCAGAGCTCCACGGCATCAAACCCAGAAGAGCCTCTGCCTCGCAGAGCTGCGCTGGTCTAAACCTGGCCACTGGTGCAACTGGGGGTGATTTAGGGGTGTTTTGGAGGGGGGAGAAGAAGAGTTTGGATTTATATCCCCCTTAGTGGGCCCAGTGGCGTAGGAGGTTAAGAGCTCGTGTATCTAATCTGGAGGAACCGGGTTTGATTCTCAGCTCTGCCGCCTGAGCTGTGGAGGCTTCTCTGGGGAATTCAGATTAGCCTGTACACTCCCACACACGCCAGCTGGGTGACCTTGGGCTAGTCACAGCTTCTCGGAGCTCTCTCAGCCACCTACCTCACAGGGTGTTTGTTGTGAGGGGGGAAGGGCAAGGAGATTGTAAGCCCCTTTGAGTCTCCTGCAGGAGAGAAAGGGGGATATAAATCCAAACTCCTCCTCCTCCTCCTCTTCTTTTCCTCCTCTTCTTCTCCTCCTCTTCTTCTCCTCCTCCTCTTCCTCCTCTTCTCCTCCTCCTCCTCCTCCTTCTCCTCCTGCTCTCCTCCTCCTCCTCCTCCTCCTCCTCCTCAAAGGGGCTTACAATCTCATTTCCTTTCCCTCCCCTCCCACAACAAACACCCTGTGAGGCAGGTGGGGCTGAGAGAGTTCAGGGAGAACTGTGACTAGCCCAAGGTCACCCAGCTGGCATGGGTTGGAGCGCACAAGCTAATCTGATTCACCAGATAAGCCTCCATAGCACAAGTGGCAGAGCGAGGAATCAAACCCGGTTCTCCAGATTAGAGTGCCCCTGCTCTTAACCACTACACCACGCTGACTCTCAGCTGGCTTGCACCAGGCTTTCAAGCAGCAAATGCCCCTTTCTAGTGGTGTAAATCTGCTTTGCCCTATGGTAGACTTTCAGGCAGCTGGGGAGATTTTGCTGCCTTCCCACCCAGCATGGAAGCCCTCTGGACATGGCGCGGCGGCGTGGGAGCGACTGCCAGAGCCCTCTGAATTGGGCTGGTAGGGCACTAATGGATGTTAAATGCTGACATTTTAAAAACATTGTTCTCTGCTGAAAAGCTGTGAATTTTTTGTTTCGTTCTCTCCCTTTTCTGCAAAGCAATTTTTTCAATCCCTCCCCTGCTCTATTGACTTACCCTTTTCAAAAAAAAATGGGTTTTGCGGTTATAAAATTCAATGCTCTTCAATGTTCCTAAGAAGTTAGAGAGCTGAAAAGGGGCTCGATGTTTTTCAACAACCCAATCTCTCTCAACAGTGCGGGATCAAAACTTCAGTAGCAAAAAGTTTGTAGTCCACACCCCTCTTGCGACGCCCTCACATATGCAGATGACGCCACATTGCTGGTAGAGAACGGAGAAAACTTGAAATGACTCCTGATGAACGTTAAAGCATAAAGCAGTGATGGCGAACCTTTTCGAGACCGAGTGCCCAAATTGCAACCCAAAACCCACTTATTTATCGCAAAGTGCCAATACACTAATTTAACCTGAATACTGAGGTTTTAGTTTAGAAAAAACGGTTGGCTCCAAGGTGCACATTATTCGGGAGTAAGCTTGGTGAAGCAACCATGCAACGCTTCGAATGGGTGAATCACGACCCTAGGAGGGTTTACTCAGAAGCAAGCCCCATTATCAGCAACTGAGCTTACTCCCAGGTAAAGGATCGTGCCCAGGCTAGCCTAGATGTGTGTGTGTGTGTGTGTGGGGGGAATTTTCCATCCCATCCCCACATGATGAACTCTGTGCACGCGTGCCCACAGAAAGGGCTCTGAGTGCCACCTCTGGCACCTGTGCCATAGGTTCGCCATCACTGGCATAAAGTAACAAAGCAGGATTACAGCTGAACATCGAGAAGTAATGACTACTTGGAAAGGACCAAACTCCAAAGTTAACGATGAAGAAACTGAAATTATTCAAGATCCTCTATTCCTTGGCTCCATCATCCAACAAAATGGAGACTGCGATCAAGAAATCAGAAGGCGACTGAGACTGGAAGGCCAGCTAAGAAGGAGCTAGAGAAGATTCTTAAGTGTGAAGACGTATCACGCCAGACAAAGAGCAAAATAATTCATACTATAGTATTTCCCATTACTATGAATCGGTATGAAAGACGGAGAATGAAGAAAGGTGACAAAAATAAAATGGGTTCATTTGAAATGTGTCGGAGGAGAGTTGTACAGATACCACGGACTGCCAAAAGTGAGCTCTAGAGTGAGCTCTAAATCAAATGAAGTGAGCTCTAAATCAAATGAAGCCTGAACCCACCCTGAGAACTAAAATAACTAAATAACTAAACGGAGGCTATTGTACTTGGGTCAAAACCTAAGAAGACAAAAGTCACCGGAAATCATACTTGAAAAAGAAAGACATTAAAAAAAGAGGAAAACCCAACATGAGAGAAGGGTTGAAAGGAAGCCACACCTCTTAGTTTGCAAGATCTGAGCCAGGCTGGGAAGGATAGGGCATTTTGGAGACCATTAATTCACAAAGGTTTCCATAAACTGGAAGCAACTCGACCGCACTTGACAAGGAGACAAAAGAAGAAGAAAAAGAGTCCCCAAAATAAAAAAGGAGCAGCTTTCCAATTCCTCAATAAAACGAATAAAGAAGAAGAAGAAGAAGAGGAGGAGGAGGAGGAGGAGGAGGAGGAGTTTGGATTTATATCCCCCCTTTCTCTCCTGCAGGAGACTCAAAGGGGCTTACAATCTCCTTGCCCTTCCCCCCTCACAACAAACACCCTGTGAGGTAGGTGGGGCTGAGAGAGCTCCGAGAAGCTGTGACTGGCCCAAGGTCACCCAGCTGGCGTGTGTGGGAGTGTACAGGCTAATCTGAATTCCCCAGATAAGCCCCCACAGCTCAGGCGGCAGAGCTGGGAATCAAACCCGGTTCCTCCAGATTAGATACACGAGCTCTTAACCTCCTATGCCACTGCTGCTCCAAGACCCAATGCGGTACTCTTCTACATTCAGCCTGGTGAACCAGATGTGTTTCCGCACACCTACGTTCCTGCTGTGTGACCCTGGGCTAGTCACAGTTCCCTCTGGACTCTCTCAGCCCCACCTACCTCACAAGATGTCTGTTGTGGGAAGAGGAAGGGAACGGAGCTTGTAAGCCACCTTGATTCTCCTTACAGGAGAGAAAGATGGGGTATAAACCCAAACTCCTCCTCCTCCTCCTCCTCCTCCTCCTCCTCCATGTGTTTAGGCACATGGCACAGACCTTTCTCTTTGCTCAGACATTTGGTTAGCCTACCTGGAAACACCCCCCCCCCCCACAGCTACTGGTCTGGGGGTGAGATAGATGCAGTTGAGTGGGGGTTATCCCAGTCTTGTGAGATCTTGGAAGCCAAGCAAGATCAACCTTGGTTAGTACCCGGATGACCAAGGAAATCCAGGGTTGCTACACAGAGGGGCAAACCAGCTCTGTTCATCCCTTGCCTTGACCCAGATGTCCCTGGCTACCTTAATCTCACCAACTCTTGGAAGCTAAGCAGGGTTGGTCCTGGTTAGTGCTAGGCTGGGAGGCCACCAGGGAAGTCCCAGGGTTGCTACGCAGAGGCAGCCGATGGCAAACCAGCTCGGCGTGTCTCTTGCCTTGAAAGACCGACAGGCTCTCCATAAGTCTGCTGTGACTTGATGGGACTTTACATAAAACCTTATAGAGCCGTGGTGGCGAACCTTTGGCACTCCAGATGTTATGGACTACATTTCCCATCAGCCCCTGCCAGCATGGTCAATTGGCCCACCTGGGTTTTAACTGGTATTTGCAGCTGTACTCCTGATTGAAGACACCTGGCACTTGGATCTCAGTCCATCAAGGGCCGTCTTGCCTGCTCAGACTGGCAGCTGCTCTCCAGGGTCTCCGGCAGAGGTCTTTCATATGACCTACTGCCTGGTCCTTTCAAATGGGGACGCCGGGTATTGAACCTGTGACTTTCTGCATGCAAAGCACATGCTCAACCTCTGAGCCATGGCCCCTCCCTGTGCATGGGTTGTACTCAGCTGCTCCGGGCTTTTGTTTCTCTCTTGAATTAATTATGACATCTCACTTTTATATCCTCGCATAGAGACGTCTCTCTGTGAGAAACCTCTTTCCGTCGAACCAGTCAGATCAGATTACTGTGTACATTTTTTTTCGTCTCATAAAACACCCGCCAGTGAAGATTTCTTGACGGACCCAATGAAATGGCATCTACAAGACAGCAGGGAAGGTGGGAAGTCCCTTGTGGCCCCCCAGTTGGCTGCCGGGGGGGGGGAGGGCTCTGCCTCCTGGATGGCTCTTTGGGGAGACGCTTTGAAGTGAAGTCACCCTGTTAACAGCTGAAGCTGCATGCGAGGGGCTCCGCTGACAACGGCTTTGATGTATGGGACGTGCAGACTGCACTGTGAAAATTCAATTACGCCAGCCGTCACAAGCGGGTTTATTTATTTATTTATTTTTAAAAGGCCCTATCCGAGACAAGCAACCGCAGAACGCTCAGGAGGAAATCCAAGCATTATCTCTGCCCTGAACCAGATCGCGACACATAAGAATATCGGGGTGGCTGTTGTGCGTTTTCTGGGCTGTCCGGTCGTGGCCGGGAAGTTTTTGCTCGGCATGTTTCACTGGCACCTTTGGCTGGCATCTTCTGAGCCATGTACCAGTGAGATGTGTTTCTCTCCATGGTACGGAAACACATCTGGCCACATACGCTTAAACTGTATTTCTATATATGAATGAATAGATATTAATAGAATCAGAGAATCGTAGAGTTGCAAGAGAACCCCAAGGGCCATCAAGTCCAATCCGCTGCAATGGATTGGAACACATAATCAAAGCACTCCTGGCGAATGGCCATCCAACTCTCTCTTGAAAAAGCTCCAAAGAAGGAAACTCCACCACTCTCTGAGGTAGTGCATTCCACTGTCGAACAGCCCTGACTGTCAGGAAGTTTTTCCTGTTCAACAGTGGAATGCACTACCTCAGAGAGTGGTGGAGTCTCCTTCTTTGGAGGTTTTTGAAGAGAGGCTGGATGGCCACCTGTCAGGAGTGCTTTGGTTGTGTGTTCCTGCATTGCAGGGGTTGGACTTGATGGCCCTTGGGGTCTCTTCCAACTCTATGATTCCATGATTCCAATTTGGGTGGGTTTAAAATTTTTAAAGCAACTGGGCATTGGATGTATGGACACCTTAAAATTCACATTTAATAACAGTATTAACATTTCTATAAAGTTTATGTCTAAGTGTTTTACATAATCCTTTCCTAGCGGGAAGAAAAAATTAATATTTATGAAGCAGAGGGGGTCCAATTGGTAATACCACTGCCATGTACAGTCTGAATACATGTTTTTTCCCAGAAGTCATTTCTTTCAAAAAGTCTACACGTTTGCAGCACAAGCTGAATGTGACCAAAGTTAGGGGGGGGGGGGTTGAAATATACACACAACACCCAAAGCCATTTTGCAACTGTTTTAAAAATAGTACTAAACTGAGCCTATAGTAATTGAAAGGACAGATGTGAAATGGAATATGTATGCTGGCTTATCTATGAGCCAAATCCGGGTGGGGCATATTCACCTCCAGAGCCAGTGCAGACTTATGACGGCAGGGGTGCCCACCCCACTGGCACAAGGGGCAAATATGCTGGTGGAAGGAGTAGATAGGTGGGTGCCTGGGAAGAGGGGGTGCGTAGAGGCCACCAGGCTAGCCCTGGGAGGAGGAGGAGGAGGAGGAGGAGGAGGAGGAGGGGGAGGAGGAGGAAGAAGAAGAAGAAGAAGAAGAAGAAGAAGAAGAAGAAGAAGAAGAAGAAGAAGAAGAAGAAGAAGAAGAAGAAGAAGAAGAAGAAGAAGAAGAGGAGGAGGAGGAGGAGGAGGAGGAGGAGGAGTAGTTTGGATTTATATCCCCCCTTTCTCTCCTGCAGGAGACTCAAAGGGGCTGACAATCTCCTTGCCCTTCCCCCCTCACAACAAACACCCTGTGAGGTAGGTGGGACTGAGAGAGCTCCGAGAAGCTGTGACTAGCCCAAGGTCACCCAGCTGGCATGTGTGGGAGTGTACAGGCTAATCTGAATCCCTCAGATAAACCTCCACAGCTCAGGCGGCAGAGTTGGGAATCAAACCCGGTTCCTCCAGATTAGATACACGAGCTCTTAACCTCCTACGCCACTGCTGCAGAGACCGTTCTGCTGGACCAGAGCAGGAAGTTGGTGGGGGCTCAAGCGCCGCTCCACGCCCAGGCCAGACTCCCGGGCTGCCATAAGCGGGGCAGAGCAGGGCAGGAGGGGGGCGTGTCAGTGGAGAGGTGTGGGGATGATTCTGCACCCTCCACGTGATCACGTGAGTGGCACCCGAGGACATGTGACCACACATATTCCTTTGGCAGATCCACCACTGGAGTTCCTTTACTTGTGTGGCCCAGCCTAGTCAGATCTCGGAAGCTAAGTAGGGTCAGTCCCGGAAGCCCAGAGTGGCTATGCAGAGTCAGGCAACGGCAAACTACCTCTGCGCATCACTTGCCTTGAGAACCCTCCAAGCTGTAAAGCGGCGGCTGCTCGGGAACCCCTTTTTACCACCAACTCAGGAAAAGGTTAAATGAGACTTCCAAGTGCTTTTAAGTTGATCTGACCTGGATAGCCCCGGCTAGCCTGACCTTGAGATTTTAGAAGATTGGCAGGGTCATTCATTCATTCATTCATTCATTCATTCATTCATTCATTCATTCATTCATTCATTCATTCATTCATTCATTTATTTGATCTTTATACCGCCCGATCCCTAGAGGGGATCCCTCATCAATACTTGGATCATCATCCCTCATCATCCCTCATCAATACTTGGATGGGACAATCCCAAAGGAGTCTGAGGTTGCCACACAGGGGCAGGCAACGGCAAACTGCCTCTGTTTTTCTTGTGCCTTGAAAACCCCAGGGGTCGCCATAAGTCAGCGGCGAATCGACGGCATTTTCCGCCACCCCACAGCGCGGCGCTGGCAACTGGCTGCTTCCCGCTTCTTTAGTGAAATTGACAAGATGATCTTGTTAGATAATCCAGCGCTGGAGGGAATTAGAAATGCAAATGGATAAGGACAGGGAATGGAATCTGGGGCCCATTTCCACGCTTGGCTGCCTTGCCTTTCGCTCTTTGAAAGAAGAGCCGCAACACGTGCCAAGATCCTTCCTTTTCTCTCTCTCTGTCACCCACCCCTTTCATAATCTATACGTATCAACTATGATTAATGTCTCCCTGCTCTTCTCTTTCTCTCCTTTTCCCTCCCATTAGCTGAGGTTTTTCGGCTTGGAGAAACTGCAATGCTAAATATAATTAGTTATTGTTCCCTTTTTTAAAAAAGGGGGCTGTTATTCAAACTGTCTCCCTTTGCTGAGATGAGAAGGGACACTTCCGCACCTGCAGGCCGCTGGATATATTTGGAAGAGACAAGTTTTCTGAGGACTGGACTGGACCAGCCGATATCCTTTTTTTTGCCCATTAAAGATTGTCAGTTGATTAATTGTCTGCCTTTGAATCCATGACATGATTAGCTAATCAATTGCATTTGAATAAATGGGAGGACTGAAGCCCGAGAGTTGGCTGATATTTCAGTGTAAGAGGGGAGTCTCAGATGTCTGCACCATGGTGAATATCCTAAGGCTTTTTCTGTCTCATGATGACGATGATGAAGATGATGAAGACTAGAAGAAGAGTTTGGATTTACATTCCATCTTTCTCTCCTGTAAGGAAACTCAAGGTGGCTTACAAGCTCCTTTCCCTTCCTCTCCTCACAACAGACACCTTGTAAGGCAGGTGGGGCTGAGAGAGTTCTGAAGAACTGTGACTAGCCCAAGGTCACCCAGCGGGAATGTAGGAGTGCGGAAACATATCTGGTTCAGGGGCAAATGAAGAAGGAGGAGAGAAGAATTTGGATTTATATCCTGCCTTTCTCTCCTGTAAGGAGTCTCAAGGAAAGGTTGAAGACTATTTTAAAAAACCTGTTCCTCAAATGCACTTGGCAAACCAATCCCCTACGAGCCAGGTCACCCAGCAGGCTTCATGGGGAGGAGAGAGGAAACAAGCCCAATTCACCAAATAAGACTCCACCGTTTATGTGGAGGGGTAGGGAGGAGAGACTTAGCGAGCTGGGGATGTTTAGTTTGGTAAAGAGAAGGTGAAGAGAAGATTTGATAGCCATGTTTACATATTTGAAGGGATGTCATGTTGGTGAGGGAGCAAGCTTGTTTTCTGCTGCTCCAGAGACTAGGACCAGGAGGAATGGGTTCAAGGTGCAGGAAAAGAGATTCCACCTAAACATCAGGAAAAACTTCTTGACAGTAAGGGCTGTTTTACAGTGGAATGCACTACCTTGGAGACTGGTGGAGTCTCCTTCTTTGGAGGTTTTTAAAGAGAGGCTGGATGGCCATCTGTCCTGTGTTCCTGCATTGCAGGGGGTTGGACTTGATGACCCGTGGGGTCTCTTCCAACTCTATGATTCTGTGAATCAAACTTGGTTCTCCAGATTAGAGTCCACTGCTCTTTAACACACTGGTTCTCAAGGCTTCTCTTTTTCCTCAAGAACATTGCCTCTAGCCTAGGCTGACCAGACATCCCACTTTTGACAGGACAGTCCCGCCTTTAAACAATTTGTCCCGCATCCCACGGGTTCTTCAAATTGTCTCGATTTTGGGGAGGCTGCCGCACTGCCTTCTGGGGCACAAGGCAGTGTGGCAGCCTCTCGCGTGCGCGGCCGCAGGAGCACGGCCTTCCGAGGCTTGCCGTTTGCTGCCCTGTCACAGGGCGGCAAACGGCAAGCCCCAGAAGGCAGTGTGCTCCTGCGGCTGCCGTCCCGGATCACAAAGGTGACCATCTGGTCACCTTACTCTAGCCGCTGTTTTGATGCGTACGTCAAAGCTGCTGAAATCTGGCACTTTCCTCTTGAGACGCCAACCAAGCCAAGCGCTGGTGTAGGTTGGCAAACCCGAAACCCCGAAAGGACAATTCCTCCTGTGTGCTGAACATCTCGTCCCTTTTAAATCGCAAATTAAACATGCAAGGTTATGTACTCGGTCCTATAGCCATGATAACTTATTTATCTGGTAATTTACTGAGCAGGGCTGGGGCAATTGCGGCAATCAACAGAGAGGGACAGCGTGGAGGAAAAACCATGAATATTTCATCCACAAGCAGAGATCTGCACACGCCGCCAAAGAGAGCAGAGTAATAATTGGCCCGGGACAAGATGATGCACAGAATCCGATGCAGATGTTTTTCAATTACTACTAACTTGGTATTTCTAGTTTTCGCTGAAAATGAGCCCACTGTTTGGCGGACGTGAATTTGTTGCAGACTTAGTGGGTGTGGAGGGGATCCCCAACAGGATATGCCATTCTCCCCCAGCCAGTCTGGTTTTTCATCAGTCACTCGACTGAAATGTCAATTCAGTGTGTGACAGCTATGCGGAGGCGTATCGAGGGAAGATGTCGCCTGGTGCACAATCGGAGTTTTCCACACACACCCCTATGGGAGGCTGCCCCCCATGACCCCAAAACTTTTTTGCATGAGTCTGGGGGGGAGGAGGAGGAGGTGTGTGGGGTGATTTCCCACCCCCTGTGACTAAACGGTCGCAGCCGAGGGACATTTGACCCCATATGTTCTCCTGGGTGGTATGCAGTGGTGGGATTCAGCAGGTTTGCACCACTTCGGCAGAACTGGTTGTTAAAGGGCGATTCCGCACACGAGTAAAATAGGTTCGACCCAGTTTCCTGAGAAGGGTACTAACCTAGGTCGAAGCCATTGTTGTTCCCCACTGCAACCAGCTTGATCCCAGCTCAGAGGATGGAATCATCCTGTGCCTCTTTGCCGCTCCGTTCCGATTGGCTACTGTTCTACGGCCATGTTCCGTCTATCCCCACACACATTATAAAAAAAAACTGCCAGCTGCGAAATTGGAGTGGACAATGCGCGGCGTTTTTTGATTGGCCAGCTGTACGCCATGTCCAAACACACTCAGCTGTGGATATTGAATGGGGGCCTCCTGGCACCAGAGATTCCGCACTTTACTGGAAAAACTTTTTCCCTGAAAAAGTAGTAGTTCCCAACTGGAGTCAGAAATTTGACCGTTACATGGGGCGAAGCTGGTACAAAACCACGTCGATCCCAGTGGTTGTGCGGAGCACTTAGGTCGAACGCAGCTCGAACTTAGGTCGATAACCCAAGTGCGGAATCGACCAAAATGGTGCTTGTAAATAAACAGTTGTTAATTTATTTGAATCCCACCAGCAGAACTGGTTGTTAAATTATTTGAATCCCACCACTGGTGGTACACCCCTGCATCCATGGAATAGGCATATTCTATGCTAGGGATTGTGGCGGTGGTGGGGGGCGCCACCCAGTTGGCATCGTAAAGCCCATGTATAGTTGAAGACTTTCATGGTCAGAATCAACTCACTGTTTTGAGTTTTCCGGGCTGTGTGGTCTCTCCAGAGTCATGTCACAGTACAAGAAACACATCCTACTGTGACATGCCACTGAAGATGCCAGCCATAGAAGCAGGAGAAATGTGAGGAGCGAAAACTACCCAACCACAACCCCACAGTCTGGAAAACCCACAACGGTTAGCCCTTGTATAGCTCTGCGTGGTGAGGCTGCATTTAGAATACCGGAGTCTGATCACTGTTATCTCAAAAAGGACATTGCAACACTGAAAACAGTACAGGAAAAGGGAAGTGAAATTCTCCAGGGGTAGAAGCATATTCCCTGTAAGGATAGGCTAAAGAATTTTGGGCCTGGATCTGGACTAAGGCTCCTTCTGCACAAGCAGAATAATGTACTTTCAATCCACTTTCAATGCACTTTGCAGCTGGATTTTACTGTGCGGAATAGCAAAATACGCTTGTTTGTGAAAGTGGATTGAAAGTGCATTATTCTGCATGGCGCGTGAAGGGGCTTCCATTTGTCTCATCGTGGTAAGTAAAAGGGTTTCAGAACGGAGCCGTGCAGCCTTGCGCCAACGTGTTTGCCTTTCCCAGGGCATTTACTTTGGCATAGGAAGGCAGATGTGCCTCTCAACCCACTCCTCCACCTGAGTGGCGGAGGCTTATCTGGTGAACCGGATGTGTTTCTGCACTCCTGTATTCCTGCTGGGTCAGCTTGGGCTAGTCACAGTTCTCTCAGAACTCTCTCAGCCTCACCTACCTCACACGGTGTCTGTTGTGGGGAGAGGAAGGGAAAGGACCTGGTAAACCAACCCTGACTCTTCTTACAGGAAAGAAAGGTGGGGTAAAAATCAAAACAACTCCACCTCCTCCTCTTCCTCTTCCTCCTCCTCCTCCTCCTCCTTCTTCCTCTTCCTCCAGATAATAACCTTGTTCGTTTACATACTGAGGAATGGGCTGCAGCTCTAGCATTCCGTCCAGCGAGCCACAGCACTGAGCCACAGAAAGCTGTCCACGAGAGCTCATGTTTGGCCAAAAACCAGAATCCCTCATTTAACTTTCCCCTACAAAGCCCTTGTGGACTCGAAGACTTGTGGGCCAGAGCCCCCGTTAAATAAATATTTTACAACAAGCAGAAGCTGCAGAACACATTTGTTATTTCCACAGCCGCTTGGGAGGACTGTGGGCTTGTTTTATCGGTGCCGATTAACGGGATAGTGCTTATTAACCGCCTCCATCCCCCTTGTAATAAGAGGCATCCGTATTCCAGAGGGTTCTCTGGGTCTTCAATTTTTCATCACACGGCGGCTAAAGAACCGTTCCTGGGCACTCCGATCCATATCTGCGAGTTGCATTTCGCCAGTCCCATTTAGACCCCACCGACACCGAAGAGCCCATCAAGCGGGAGCCAGAGGAAAGCTTCCCTTTGCCAACTTCCTGCCAATGGGTTTAATTTAGCCCATTTCGAAGCTCTGCGGGGAGACATTTCCACCAGCTCTCGCCTCATTTTGGAGGCCCGTCTTTAATTTTTGATAAGCACAAGTAATAACACGGATACTTGCTCATGCCGGAGAGGGAACAGAGGCAGCCAAGAAGTCATAAAGTCAGCAAAAGGGGCTGGGAGGAGAGAGATGGGGCGATGCCACATTCGAATGGTCCTCTGTTTCCAAGGAAACTTTATTTGGAGGGGAAAAGCTTGTTTCATGAATTTCACTCTGCAAGCCAATTTTTAGATCAGAGGACAGCAACAATCTGGAGCTGAGAGTCATTTCTGAAAACCACAGGGACTGGCTGTTGTGGGTTTTGCAGGCTGTGTGACCGCGGCCTGCTTCTAACATTTTGCCCACAGTTATGGCTGGCGACTTCAGAAGAATGTCACGGTAAGAGGTGTTCCTCTCCAAGACACAGCCACAGATGCAGGTGAAACGTTAGGACAGAAAACTACCAGACCACGACTATACGGCCCGGAAAACCCACAACAGCCAGCTGCTTCTGGCTGTGAAAGCCTTCGACAATACATCTCAAGGGCTTCCCACTAATGGCAAATGAACTTCCTGGAAAGGGAGTCTTGAGTTTAGGCTGGATTCACTGGGCAGTGGCCAAGCCTCCAAGAAGAAGAAGAAGAAGAAGAAGAAGAAGAAGAAGAAGAAGAAGAAGAAGAAGAAGAAGAAGAAGAAGAAGAAGAAGAAGAAGAAGAAGAAGAAGAAGAAGAAGAAGAAGAAGAAGAAGAAGAAGAAGAACAACAACAACAACAACAACAACAACAAGAAGAACAAGAAGAACAAGAAGAAGAACAAGAACAAGAAGAGGAGTAGGAGTAGGAGTTTGGATTTATACCTTACCTTTCTCTCCTGTAAGAAGACTCAAGGTAGCTTACAAGCTCCTTTCCCCTCCTCTCCCACAATAGACACCTTGTGAGGTAGGTGGGGCTGAGAGAGTTTTGGGAGAACTGTGACTAGCCCAAGGTCACCCAGCGGGAATGTAGAAGTGCAGAAACACATTTGGTTCACCAGGTAAGCCTCAGCTACTCAGGTGGAAGAGTGGGGAATCAAACCTGGTTCTCCAGGTTTGAATCCACCTGCTCTTAACCACTATACTACTCTGGCTCTCATTGTACCTTGTCTCCGGGCAACAAGACCTCAGAAAGAAGACCTAGATGGACAAGGCTCACCCCTCTTGCCTTTTTGCCTTGGTGTCTCTGCCTGTGCTGTCCAACAAGCTCAGTGTTGTTTCCTCAGACTAGAAGTGGGTCACCATGATTTCAGGCAGAGGCCTTCCTCCTCCCTGACCTTCGAACTGTAAGGGCCAAGGATTGAACCTGGTACCTTCTGCATGCCAGCCAGGAATTAGCTACCCTGGTGCCAACCCTAAGCTTGATCAGATTGTCCTTGCTAGCATGAGAAGGGGACAAACAGCATAGTGTAGTGGGGTGCTGTGTAGTTTCCAGGCTGTATGGCCGTGTTCTAGCAGCATTCTCTCCTGATGTTTCGCCTGCATCTGTGGCTGGCATCTTCACAGGATCTGATGGTAGGAATGGAAAGTAAGTGGAGTATATATACTGTGAGGTCAAAAGGTGAGGCCATCTGAATAGAGTAGCCTGGCATGTGAGTCACAGAGAAGTCTGTACCATGGGAGTATCAATGAAGATAGCAAGGTCAATAGGTGAATGGATCTGAAGTATCCTGGTCTTTGTTCCCTTTGAGTGCTATAGTCTATAGTTGTCCTGTGTTTGTGTGGAGCTGATCAGTCACTGTCTTGGTTCTAGAGTTTTTCAACACTGGCAGCCAAATTCTGTTCATTTTCATGGTTTCTTCCTTCCTGTTGAAATTGTCCATGTGCTTGTGAATTTCAATGGCTTCTCTGTGTAGTCTGACGTAGTGGTTGTCAGAGTGGTCCAGAATCTCTGTGTTTTCAAATAATATTCTGTGTCCAGGTTGGTTTATCAAGTGTTCTGCTATTGTTGATTTTTCTGGCTGAAATAGTCTGCAGTGCCTTTCGTGTTCTTTAATTCGTGTCTGAGCGCTGCATTTGGTGGTTCCTATGTAGACTTGTCCATCAGATCCTCGGAAGTTGCCAGCCACAGATGCAGGCGAAACGTCAGGAGAGAATGCTGCTAGAACATGGCCATACAGCCCGGAAACCACACAGCACCCAAGTGATTCTGGCCGTAAAAGCCTTCGACAAAGCATAGTGTAGCGCTTAAGAGTAGGTAGACTCTAATCTGGAGAACCAGTTTTGAGTCCCCACTCCTCCACATGAGTGGCAGACTCTTATTTGGTGAACTGGATTTGTTTTCCTGCTCTTACACATGAAGCCTGCTAGGTGACCTTGGGCTAGACACAGTTCTCACAGAACTCTCTCAGCCCCACAAGGTGTCTGTTGCGGGAGGGGAAGGGAAAGGAGCTGGTAAGCCATCTTGGCTCTCCTTACAGGAGAGAAAGGTGGGGTATAAACCCAAGCTCTTCTTGAAATGTGTAGATATGTCCCAACTTGGGAAATACCTTATGGCCTTCTTGCCAGAAACCACACATCTCTGCGTTGCAGCAGTCCTCCGGGAAGGCAGGAGACAATTCATCCAGACACGCCAAGGCCAGCAACTCAGTATTCAACGGGCGTCAGCTATTACAAACTGCCATGTAGCCATTTTTTACTAATAGAAGATTTCAGAAGGCTTACAAGAGTAATAAATTGCAATGTAAGTGCATTTATTATTGTTTGGGGAACGTTACAAATCCGGCTGTAGGACAATCAGCATTGATAAAGCCGGGGGAGGGGAGGGGAACAGGGAAGACGCAGCGGCTCGGAGAGCCCAGATTAAAATTAATGCCGCGGTTCCTTTCCTTTTCTGTTTCGTTTGCTGAAGTTTCTGCTCTCTCCGGTGGGCCGTTACCAGGTGCTGACAATCACGGCGTGACAGCATTTCCAAGCGTGCCACAGGCTAAACCCCCTTGGCAAAGCATTTTCAAGTTCCTGTTTGGAATGGCCAGAGACTCGGAGTGAACTGTCCACCCAGGAGGTTAAACTTCAGTCCTGTTGAAATGCTGTTCTGCTAGATTCCTAGCTGAGGGTAGCAACAGGGTCTGCCCAGTGGTGGGATCCAAACATTTTAGTAACAGGTTCCCATGGTGGTGGGATTCAAACTGTGGCGTAGCGCAAATGGGGATGGGTGGGGCACGATGGGGGCGTGGTCGGGCATTCTGGGGGCGGGGCATTCCTGGGTGGGGCTGTGGCAAGGACACAGCCACTGTGCCAGTCCTTGGGCGGGAAATGAATGCACGCAGGCGCAGGCTGCCACGCACACCGGTGCACCTCCTGCTAGACTGCTTAAAGTTCTGCACGCTACTGCTGAGAGGTGGGGCGTAACTAAGGCAAAAATCACGTGGCAAAATCACCAATTAGTAACCCCCTCTCGGCACACACAAATAATTAGTAACCTACTCTCGGGAACCTGTGATAACCTGCTGGATCCCACCTCTGGGTCTGCCCCTTCTACACATGCAGAATAATGCACATCCAATCTACTTTCACAATAGTTTGAAAGTGGATTTTGCTATTCCGCGCAACTGCCAATAGCATTGAAAGTGGATTGAAAGTGCATTATTCTGCGTGTGCGGAAGGGCCCTTGGCTGGCCTGCCTTCCCCTCTGTTTTGCACTGTGGATTAGGAAAGCCGAGAGGGATTTTTTTTTTACTTGACTTCGTTTTAATTGCCCCACCTTCACTGGATCTTCAGAGGCACCATTGTACTGTAGACATTTATATTGTTTTTATTGCAACGTTGGAAGCTGCTCAGAGCCTGCTCTGGCAGGGAGGTAGTCATAAATCTAAAAGGTAAATAAAACAAATAAGCTGCTTTTCTCTCATTGCAATTTGATTGCAAATTGGAAACGCAGAAAACATGAATGACTGAAACATTATTTTCCCTCTCTCTTTTTTAAAAATAGAGCGCTCAAAATAGTTCTAAGCTGTGCTGGAAACTTTTTGCACAGACACATTCTGGTACAGCTTTTTCTTAAATGTGCCTGTTTCCACCTCTGACCACTATCCACCCAACACAACCTCCAGGTGGTGGCTGCAGATCTCTGGGGACCCAATATGGGGTAGTGGTTAAAAGCAGCTAGATTCTAATCTGGAGAACTGGGTTTGATTCTCCATTCCTCCGCCTGAGTGGCAGAGGATGTGTCTTCGCACTCCGACATTCCCGCTGGGTGACCTTGGGCTAGTCACAGACACCTCTCCTCCAGTGTGATGTAGTGGTTCAGAGCATGTGGACTTTAATCTGGAGAACTGGGTTTGATTTCCCCACTCTGCCACTTGAGCTGTGGAGGCGTATCTGGTGAACCAGATTAGCTTGTGCGTTCCAACACGCCCAGCTGTTGGGTTAGTCACAGTTCTTCACTCTCAGCCCCACCCACCTCACAGGGTGTTTGCTGTGAGGGGGGGAAGGGAAAGGAGTTTGTAAGCCCCTTTGAGTCTCCTTACAGGAGAGAAAGGGGGGGATAGAAATGTAAATCTTCTTCTACTCTTCTTCGTAGAAGACCGATTCAGCAGAAGGCTGTTTTGGGAGCGAGAGCCCACCTTAATAGTGCGTTTCCCCCCACTCATAACCCTGCCTGCCTCCTTCCCCATCCCACCCTCCCCTAAGCTGAGCTGTTGAGCAACCTTTGGAGCTCTCTCAGCCCCACCCACCTTAAATGACCTACCTACGTGCATGGCACCAGGACCACGAACCCCTCCCGTCCCCCCCAAGATACGCCTCTGCTGCTGGTGTTGCGTTGCTGGGGTTTTTTTTTTAAATGACCAGAAATTTGCAAAGCACTTTTTGATATATTTTCAAAAGCCTCCAACGTTCTTCAATGACAGTTCCGGTAACGACTCCGGCACCGGTCCACGGAGTAACCTCTTGTTTCTGCCAAGCTGTAATTAACGAGGTCTGAAGGTGGTTTGAGGAATGACAGTGAGAAAAAAATATCCAAAACATGCAAAAAAATAATAATCCTCCGAGTAGCAAACGAGGAGAGCGCTTCATCACAGCGGAAAGGAATGAATGAAGGCCAAGTGATTAGTTTGCTGGGACTTTTCGAACGCCCCAGAAACATATTGAGTTCCCCTCCAAGGATTTTGAGAAATAAATAAATAAGCCGCCTGCTCCTCTGCATGGGCGCGCACGCTCACACGTACGCCCAGCAGGCGCTTCACCTTCAGTCTGTCATCTGACACATGTTTGCCTTGCTCGGCTTGCTGGTTTACAATTCATTATCTCTGACAAATTCTCATCACCTGGGGTGTTTGTCGCAGGTGTCATTAGGGAGACTCACTAGGCTTGCTCAACAGCTCAGCTTTGGGGAGGGCGGGATGGGGAAGGAGGCAGGTGAGGTTATGAGCGGGTGGGGGGGGGAACGCACTATTAGGGTGGGCTCTCGCTCCCAAAACAGCCTTCTGCTGAATCGGTCTTCTACGAAGAAGAGTAAGAACATAAGAACTAGCTTGCTGGATCAGACCAGAGTCCATCTAGTCCAGCACTCTGCTACTCGCAGTGGCCCACCAGGTGCCTTTGGGAGCTCACGTGCAGGAGGTGAAAGCAATGGCCTTCTGCTGCTGCTGCTGCTCCTGAGCACCTGGTCTGCTAAGGCATTTGCAATCTCAGATCAAGGAGGATCAAGATTGGTAGCCATAGATCGACTTCTCCTCCATAAATCTGTCCAAGCCCTTTTTGAAGCTATCCAGCTTAGTGGCCATCACCACCTCCTGTGGCAGCATATTCCAAACACCAATCACACGTTGTGTGAAGAAGTGTTTCTTTTTATTAGTCCTAATTCTTCCCCCCAGCATTTTCAATGAATGCCCCCTGGTTCTAGAAGAAGAAGATTTACATTTCTATCCCCCCTTTCTCTCCTTTAAGGAGACTCAAAGGGGCTTACAAACTCCTTTCCCTTCCCCCCCTCACAGCAAACACACTGTGAGGTAGGTGGGGCTGAGAGAGCTCCGAAGAACTGTGACTAGCCCAACAGCTGGCGTGTGTTGGAGCGCACAAGCTAATCTGGTTCACCAGATAAGCCTCCACAGCTCAAGTGGAAGCGGGGAAAACAAACCCGATTCTCCAGATTAAAGTGCACATGCTCTGAACCACTGCATCACCCTGGAGGAGAGGTGTCTGTGTTACCACCCTCAGATCTGTTCAAATCTGCTCTGGAATGGATCTGAATGGGATGGTCTAAAGGATTTCTGCTTTGAAGGGCCTGATCTGCTAGTTGCAGGCTGAGAAGGGATCCCATGGGCTTAGGCCAAACCTAAAACCACCCCCAATAACCAATAAAAACACAACAACTTATTTATGGGTAAAATAACTTTGGCCACAGCCAGAGGAATTTATTAAGAAAGGAGTAGACAAGGAAGCAAATGGCGCAGCATGGGGGGGGTGATCCAGGCATCTGGGCACGTGGACGCCGGCTTAAATAACCAGGTGCCTGCGGGCACCTGGTGATGATGCGGCCCACGGCTCTCGCGGGACCGTGTTCCTCTGGAGCTTGGCTCCCGCGCATGCGCGGGCTGAGCTCTGAAGCTACGTCATTGCCCTTGTAAAGGCAATGACGTGGCTTTCGCCTGGGGGCCCTCCCAGCCCGCAACGGCAGGCCGTGCGCGAGCCACAGCTGCCCTTTGTTTGAGTTCCCTGAGCCCAGAGTAGAACCACTGGGGACACACTGCAAGCTATTTCTGATTATTGATAGAAGTGTATCTTTTTTATCATCTGAAAAGCAAACCCAGGGAAGCCCAGGCAGGCAAGGGGCAAACCAACTTTGATTATTGCAAGCACTATCTGCGCAACAGTAAAACAGCATGATTTCTCCTTTGCTCATCTCAAATTCATACAATATTTCACTACGATTTGTTCAATTCCCTGAGCTAGCATTTCTATATCCCATTAATATTTATCTGATATCCCAAACAAATAAGGAATTCAGGCAGATTTAACCTGCTGCCAATTGCTATTTCAGATATTACCAGCTAAGAAATACAATTTTTCTAAGTCTGCTCCACAAGCACAAGGGCTCTGTCTGGAGTTCTGGCATTGCATGAAGTTAGAAAGTTGCTCATTGTATCTGCAGGCCTTTCGAAGACAAAAGGCTGCCTCCTTGCTGAATAAATCATTGGGTAATATGGAATGGAATAATCTTTCCTCAGAGATCTCCCATGTGGTGTAGTGGTTAACAGCAGGTGGATTCTAGTCTGGAGAACTGGCTTTGATTCCCCACTCCTCCACCTGAGTGGCAGAGGCTTATCTGGTGAACCAGATGTGTTTCCACGCTTCTGCATTTCTGCCGGGTGACCTTGGGCTAGTCACAGTTCTCTCAGAACTCTCTCAGCCCAACCTGCCTCACAAAGTGTATGTTGTGGGGAGAGGAAGGGAAAGGAGTTTGTAAACCACCTTGAGTCTCTTTACAGGAGACAAAGGTAGGGTATAAATCCAAACCCCTCCCCTCCCCCCTCCCCCTCCCCCTCCTTCTTCTTCTCCTTCTTCTTTTTCTTCTTCTTCTTCTTCTTCTTCTTGTGTTTAGGCACATGGCATAGACCTTTCTCTTTGTCCAGACATTTGGTTAGCCTACTTGGAACACTTCCCCCGCTACAGCTGCTGGTCTGGGGGTGGGGTAGGGCCAGTTGATTGGGGGTTGGGGTTATTTCAATTGTTGTTTTAATTGTTATTTTTTGTTGATGATATTTTATTGTGGGGTTTTTTATTGTTTTTAACCTGTCTAAGTTGCCTCGAGATGCAGGTATGAAGCAGGGTATAATTTTTTTATAAATAAAATAAAATATTATTGGATGATCTATGGTATGTAAATATAAATGACATACAGCATATATCTATAAAATACTGGATAAGGTCACTCTTTGAGTGTGAGGACAGAGTGGAGATTTGAATCCAAGTCCCTACCATCCTGGAATGGCACTCTAGCCACTGAACTCTATAAACCTCTATCTTTTCCCTCCCCTTTCCTCTATCATATCAAGCTTTTAATCCTAAAGAGATCTAATTTTCAGCACTGCAATCCTGACTCCTCCTCAGCCATTAGAACGTTGATGCACGTTCTGTGACATCACTGCAGCTCAGCCAATGGCGGTGGTGAGTTCACAGGCAAGCAGGCCTGTAGGCAGCTGACTTCACATATAAGACATGAGGTTGCTGACGATACCTCCAATCACCAGCTGTATCATCCTTATCTGGGACCGGGCGCTTATTTTGATCTCTCTCCAGAAGGATTTATGCAGGACTTCTAAGAAGCAGCAGCTGTACAACTGGGAGGTAAAAATGATATTTAAGCCTCGGTCCATATTGGAAAAGACAGCGGATTCCAAAAGCCAGCCCTGTCAACAGAACCTCGCTGGCAGCTGCCGTGGCAGCAGGAACAAGAGGATACTGGAGAAACTTCAGACTTGGCCAGCGACAAACCCAGCCAGCGAGCTCCCGCCCCAGATGCTCTTGCTTGCAAATAACATTATGGAGGGATGCGTTCAGTCCAGTGGCTGCCAAGAACCGCAGCCACCATGTGTGCCCGCAGTTGCCGCCGTTCATGTGCCAGCCCGGAGAGGGGAGGGAGGGCAAAGGAGCATCTCTCCCTGGGATAGATGGGCAGAAAGTGGCAGCTAACAACTCAGAAGAAGTTTGCAAGAGAAACAAGGAACAGGAGGCTGAAGGCAAGACATTCTTACAGCCAATGAGGGTCACTCTCCTTCCATCTCAGGGCGACGCTCTCAAACCGCCGGAGAGGGGGTTGCTGTTTTAAGGAGCATATTTTGCAAATGAGCATATCGTGGGATACATATTACGCCGTCTCATCAGTCGTTTGCAGCTGCAACCGTTCATTTGCTCAGTTTTAACTGGGATTTCAGACAATATCACTGATGACGACGTTTCAGTGTTTTCCCGGCAGCCCATTGTTCTGCGTTCCGGATCTTGATTTGTCATGATTTTTTAAAAAAATGTAATTGGAATACCAGGCTGTCCCGTGCGGCAGTCAAAGAGCTACGGATGCCTCTCAAAGCAACTGTCCTCTCCAATTTTGCTCCTTCCCTTCCGTTTCCAGCTTGAGTGTTAAATATGTCCTGTAGCTAGTAGCAGCGTTCCGGGCTCAGCGGCTGATTGTCATCTCTTGTTTGGAGATGTGTATTGAATACTGGCTTTTTCCGCACAAACCTTTTAAAATGTTTTGAAGCCAAAAAAAAAAATTCCCTCCATGGAGTCCCCCACTGGTTTGTCCTCCTTTGGCTCTGATAACGTTTCATTTCCATCCTCAAAATGTTTTCAGCGAATCCCCTTTAAAAATATTCTTTGGCTGATATGTTTTCAAGACGTCTTCCCTTGTTGTGCGAAAGGAGTTTGTAAGCTGCCTGGAGTCTCCTTACCGGAGAGAAAGGCAGGGTATAAATCCAAACTACTCTTCTCCTTCATATTTACTACGATTTGTTT
The DNA here is from genome assembly GCF_021028975.2 of Sphaerodactylus townsendi. Classification (NCBI taxonomy): domain Eukaryota; kingdom Metazoa; phylum Chordata; class Lepidosauria; order Squamata; family Sphaerodactylidae; genus Sphaerodactylus; species Sphaerodactylus townsendi. Next base: position 51,070,846 of record NC_059437.1, read on the forward strand.
TCCCATTGCTGTTTTCCACACCTCTTTGCTGCCCCCGAACTTCCTGATTGTTGCCATTTTCTAAGCACTTACATCAGATCTCCTTTCTGAAGCTTGGAGGAAGGATGGAGAGGAAAAGAAGAAGAATTTGGATTTATACCCCACTGTTCTCTCCTGTAAGGACTCTCAAGGCACCTTGTCAGCTCCTTCCTTTCCTCTCCCTACATTAGAAACCTTGTGAGGTAGCTGGGGTTGAGAGAGCTGGGAGAGAACTGTGACTAATCGAAGGTCACCCAGCAGGCTTCAGGTGAAGGAGACAAACCTGGTTCACCAGATAAGAGTCCACCTTTCATGTAGAGGAGCCAGGTATCAAACCTGATTCTCCAGATTAGAGTCCACCTGCTCTTAATCACGACACCACTGTGTTCACAACTTAGCGAAGTCTTGGAGAACATCCTCTAAAGAAGGTTGAAGACCAGGTCATGATTGGTTCTCCCACTCACATGTTTCATCCACCATTTTCCCACTTTCTATAACAAGGACCCAGGAGTGTAGATAAGAGGGCCTATAGTGGGATAGTTCATTGCTACTTCCTCTCAAACTGAATCAGAGTCTAGGAATTTAATGGTATAAGGCCGTGGTGGTGAACCTTTGGCACTCCAAATGTTATGGACTACATTTCCCATCAGCCCCTGCCAGCATGGCCAATTGGGGCTGATGGGAATTGTAGTCCATAACATCTGGAGTGCCAAAGGTTCGCCACCACTGGTATAAGGTCAGATTTCCAATTGGGCAACCCCAAACTATCTGAAGTACTCAGTCTAAGCCAGTGGTAGCGAACCTATGGCACGGGTGCCAGAGGTGGCACTCAGAGCCCTCTCTGTGGGCACGCACAGAGTGCCCCCCCACACATCTAGGCTTGCCTGGGCTGCTGGGCTAGATTATTAGCATTAAACCTAAGACCTAGTTTTGGGGAAGCAGTGTAGGTAACCCTGTTGAGCACTGTTAAACCCCACTGATTTTCATGAGAAGAACTAAAGTACAATCCTTTACCTGGGAGTAAGCTCGGTTGCTGGCAATGGTGCTTGCTTCTGAGTAAACCCTCCTAGGGTCGTGATTCACCCGTTGGAAGAGTTGCACAGTTGCTTCAAAGCAAAGCCACCGACTACCACCAAGCTTACTCCCGAGTAACGCACGCCTCGGAGCCAACCGCTTTTTCTAAACTAAAACCTCAGTATTCAGGTTAAATTGCCGTGTTGGCACTTTGCGATTAATAAGTGGGTCTTGGGTTGCAGTTTGGGCACTCGGTCTCGAAAAGGTTCGCCATCTAAGCCCATCCTAACCTAAAAAAATTAACCTGCATTAGTGGACATGGTTGAGAGAAGGCGAATTCCCATGCCCAGGTTTGGATAGACCTCAAAAGTGATCTTCAGGCTCCTTCACTTACTCCTTGTACTGAGATAAGTGTTCATCCACACGTACCCCAAAAGGGTGTGGCTACTAGGCCCTTTGGGACAGGGGGCACAGTGATGTATTGCAGCTACCTGGAGTCTCTGCCATACACACGCCTCTGTTCTATATTTATTAGGAAGCATTACTTCTTTCGATCCCACCTTTCCGCGTACAGGCCCAATCGGTTCAACAGAATAGCCGTAAAACACCACGCGGGCAAAAGAATAATCCATCTGCTGCCAACATAAACCAATAGTTGGGTTCAATATAAGGCCGTTTCGTAGATGTATACATATTTGGAACAATCCATCTGCTGGCAAACGGGTTGAGGGGGGTGGGGAAACCTACTTTTCCTTGCAGAATTGGAAGTACTTAACTCCCCTGAATACACTGAGCTCCGTCAACTCCTTAGCAGATGGCAGCATCAGACTTTCTCTTTGAGTTCCTCTCTGTGATTCGGAACAAGGGAATTGCCGGGGAATCAGCCTGGCAGGAGATTAACGTTCAAATGAAGAAGAAATAAAGGACGGGCCCGGTTGGAACTGCTGAGCAAGCGGAGAGAAAGCAGAAAACGGTCCCTTTATCTAGTCCTGTTCCTGCCAACAAAGCCAATTTTGACCGCTGGCACCTCCCCTACCTGGATTCTATTAATGTGGCGCGTTATGGCCAGTGCCAAGCTTTATCACCCGGCACGGCAACAAAAACCCTGCTTAGCACTCAGAAGGCATTTCAAAGCATATTTTTAGAAGGCATCTCAATACCAGGCTAGAAGAAGAAGAAGAAGAGAAGAGTTTGGATTTATATCCCCCCTTTCTCTCCTGCAGGAGACTCAAAGGGGCTGACAATCTCCTTGCCCTTCCCCCCTCACAACAAACACCCTGTGAGGTGGGTGGGGCTGAGAAAGCTCCAGAAGCTGTGACTAGCCCAAGGTCACCCAGCTGGCGCGTGTGGGAGTGCACAGGCTAATCTGAATTCCCCAGATAAGCCTCCACCACTCAGGTGGCAGAGCTGGGAATCAAACCCGGTTCCTCCAGATTAGACAGATGAGCTCTTAACCTCCTACGCCACTGCTGCTCCTACGCCACTGCTAGAGTCCGATTCATTTATTTGGCCGTGTGCTCTGGATCCCACCAGCTCCCTCGAGATTCAAGTGGCTCAGTTTTACAATGAAGCACTCAGTAGCCCAAAGTCACTTCTTGCATTGCATTGAACGACAGCCCAAGCCAAAAGGGCTCACAGGTTTTTGAAGAATGTTGTTCAGCAGGATTTTAAAAAGGCCTTTCTCCACCCCCACCCCCCAATACAGGTTGCAAAAATGTTCACCTGATTATTCACATGGTCTGTCTTGCCTGCAGTGGCGTAGGAGGTTAAGAGCTTGTGTATCTAATCTGGAGGAACCGGGTTTGGTTCCCAGCTCTGCCACTTGAGCTGTGGAGGCTTATCTGGGGAATTCAGATTAGCCTGTGCACTCCCACACAGGCCAGCTGGGTGACCTTGGGCTAGTCCCAGCTTCTTGGAGCTCTCTCAGCCCCACCCACCTCACAGGGTGTTTGTTGTGAGGGGGGAAGGGCAAGGAGATTGTAAGCCCCTTTGAGTCTCCTGCAGGAGAGAAAGGGGGGATATAAATCCAAACTCATCCTCCTCCTCCTCCTCCTCCTCCTCCTCCTCCTCCTTCTTCTTCTTCTCCTTCTTCTCCTTCTCCTCCTTCTCCTCCTTCTCCTTCTCCTCCTCCTTCTCCTTCTCCTTCTCAGAGTCACATGCAAAGGGGGGTGGGATCCCATTTCTAGGAGTGCCGAACTCCAACACTGGTGGATTCGCCCTGCTCAGAGCACTTACCCTGGTGGAGGGGCGAAACCGCTGGTGTGTGGCTGATGTGGTGATGGGGGGGTGGAAGCTGGGGAGGGGGGAACATTAGTCAGCTTCCTCCCGGCCTTTGCTGATGTTACGCCAGTGGGCTGCAGTCCGTACTGAAGCCAGTCTTTCAGCTAATATAAGCCAACTGCGTGGTCCTTGTCTCCTATCTAAGTACTAACCAGGGTCAACCCAGATTAGCTTTTGAGCTCTGCCGAGATCAAGCTGTGACCACAAAATGCAGTTTGGATTCTACTTGCAAGACAATTGTAACGGCATTCCTGATAAAAATGCGGACACTATTTCTGAACCTCACTTCCATTCTCTGTTCCTGCGTCTATTAATAAAATAGTTCACAGGACTGCTCTTCAGATAAAAAATGCAATTCCAACACAAAAACAACCACAGACAAATATCAACAAAAACTGACCATCGTTGGTTAGTATAAACTCTCTTACCATTGCCAGAGGAACAATCCCCATGAGATCCTTTTGGCAAATGAAGATTTCAGAGAGGGCTGTGTCCGTTGTCCTTTTTCGGGGATATTCCACCTGCCATGTGATTGGCTGGGTCCCCGAAAGGCTGCTGAAGCTGGCTATCTCGAAGTTCAACTGCACCACCTCGCTGAACTGATTGTTGTTATTTCTGGAAGGGAGACAGGTGGGGAAAAGAAAGCGATTATAGGCATTTGGATTATAGGCATTAAGATAGATAGATAGATAGATAGATAGATAGATAGATAGATAGATAGATAGATAGATAGATAGATAGATAGATAGATAGATAGATAGATAGATAGATAGATAGATAGATAGATAGATGGATGGATGGATGGATGGATGGATGGATGGATGGATGGATGGAGGGATGGATGGATGGATGGATGGATGGATGGATGGATGGATGGATGGATGGATGGATGGATGGATGGAGGATGGATGGATGGATGGATGGATGGATGGATGGATGGATGGATGGATGGATGGATGGATGGATGGATGGATGGATGGATGGATGGATGGATGGATGGATGGATGGATGGATGGATGGATGGATGGAGGATGGAGGATGGAGGATGGAGGATAGATGGATAGATGGATAGATGGATAGATGGATAGATAGATAGATAGATAGATAGATAGATAGATAGATAGATAGATAGATAGATAGATAGATAGATAGATAGATAGATAGATAGATAGATCCAATATACTAGAACATCTTTTGGTCTCCGTGGGGAAGGGGGGAAGTGGGGAAGGAGCGGGGGAAATGGTAGGATGAATTAATTTAACATCAACTGTCAACCAGCGTTTTGTAATAATTTTGTTAATTGGTTTTAAAGTTTTAAATCAGGATGTTGTAGGATGTTTTTAAAGTATGTTGTAACCCACCCAGAGCCCCTCGGGGATGGGGCGGGATATAAAACTAATAAATAAATAAAAATTAAAATATATAGATAGATATAGATATATAAATATATACAGGATTATAGACATTATATATAGAGAGAGTGTGGGCCTTTGGGGCTTGACCTGGAGCATCTGCATACACTGAAAGAAATGCTCGAGACAAGGGAAGAGCAATAACATGGCTTTTTGCAATTTGTGAAGTCAGCAAAAAAAGAGGAGTTTTTTTTGGGGGGGTGGGGGGGTGGCAGCTTCTGTTAGCCAGCTGACTCTGGGGATCCAGTTCAGCCTCGCTCTCCCTTGCAAAATGGGATGCGATGAGGCTTTGAGATTGACAAACATCTCTTTCTGTTTCGAGTGGTATACAGGATTGGCTCTTGATTCTACCTGCAGGAGAATGTCAAACAATGCCAGTTAGGCGTTTTCAAAAGGCGCTCTAATGCATGGGATCTGTACTTCTGCTATGAAATATGGTGCACTCTATATCCCAAACCAGGAAAGGCAGATGTTTGATCATTGCTTGTGTGGGATGGCTGCAAGAATTTACTCCCTGCCGCTTCTCTTCTGAGTAATGCAGCCATTGAAAATCCACACCGCCATCAAGCACCTTTAAACTGCCCTCCAAGGCATCCATTTCCCCCCTTCCTACTTTTTGCCACAACAGCACCTGAGATAGATCAAGAGCTAAGAAAGCAACCGCTTAAAAGAAATACACCTTCAGAGACAAATAGCCCCTTATCCTACATCAGCGCTACAGTTGTAAGAATTCTCAGCTGAAAACAGCAGCTCTTTAGCACATGACATTTGAAACTGCTCGGTAGCTGAAACCCAAAGAACAAAAAAAAAATAAAGTACTTTACTAATCTGGACTGGGGTCAAACAGACTCCAAAGTAAGGTTTCACTGAATGTTGACTGGAAAGGAAAAGAGAAAAAAAAAACCTATACGTTGTTTAATATTTTCCTTTGGCGGTACAGGAGCAACAACAAAGTACAGGAAAAAAACAACAAAGAAAGATGACACTGTGTAGCTCAGGGGTCTGCAACCTGCAGCTCTCCAGATGTTGGCCATGCCGGCAGGGGCTGATGGGATTTGTAGTCATTGAACATCTGGACAGCAGCAGGTTGCAGACCCCTGGTGTAGCAGAACACTCAGGCTCATTCCGCACATGCAGAATAATGCACTTTCAAACTGCTTTCAATGCTCTTTGAAGCTGTGCAGAATGGCAAAATCCACTTGCAAACAGTTGTGAAAGTGGTTTGAAAACGCATTATTTTGCATGTGCGGAAGGGGCCTCAGCTTGGCATGCAGGAAGCCCCAGGTTCGATTCCTGATGCCTCCAGGTAAAAAGTTGAGGTCGGAGATGACGTTAAAGAGATCTGGGATAGCCCCTGCCAGTCTGAATGCACAACACTCACTCACTTCTCCAGATTATGATCCACCTGCTCTTAACCACTACTCTAGCAGACCACTCTGGCTCTAGCAGACCCTGTTACTGGAAGTCCATTAACTGGAGATCCCAGCTGAACCTGAAACCTTCTGCATGTTGAACACATGCACTGGCACTGAGCCATGGTGTCTTCCACTACTTCCACGGGAGCAGCAGTGGCGTAGGAGGTTAAGAGCTCGTGTATCTAATCTGGAGGAACCGGGTTTGATTCCCCGCTCTGCCGCCTGAGCTGTGGAGGCTTATCTGGGGAATTCAGATTAGCCTGTGCACTCCAAGCATAAGTATAAGCATTTTATTGTCATTGTGCACGCACAACGAAATTTACAGCAGCATTCCTCGATGCACACAATTTCAGACTCATATCCCATCCTCACTTTCCCCTTCCTCCACCCATCCCTACACAGCCCCAAACACATCAACACGAAGCCACGGAGTTTAGCATAGCCACAGCTCTAGAGTAGAAGCTGTCTCTAAGCCTCTTTGTCCTAGTTTTGATAGACCTGTATCGTCTGCCGGATGGTAACAGTTCAAAAAGAGAGTGTGCTGGATGAAACGGGTCTCTCAGAATATTTTGGGCTTTCTTTAGGCTTCGGGAATTATAGAGTTCTTCCAAGGAGGGGAGAGGGCAGCCGTGAGCAACTCCCTCTGTGCAGTAGTGATCACCCTTTGGAGCGCCTTCCTATCTGCCGCTGTGCAACTGGAGAACCATACACAGATGCAGTAGGTTAAGACACTCTCTATAGCACAGCGGTAAAAGGACACCAGGAGTTTTCCATTCAGTTGTTGTTTCCTTAAAAGTCTCAGATAGTACAGACAGGCCAGCTGGGTGACCTTGGGCTAGTCACAGCTTCTCGGAGCTCTCTCAGCCCCCCCCCCACCTCACAGGGTGTTTGTTATGAGGGGGGAAGGGCAAGGAGATTGTAAGCCCCTTTGAGTCTCCTGCAGGAGAGAAAGGGGGGATATAAATCCAAACTCTTCTTCTTCTACTACTAATAATTCTGATGCATTGTACAGAGTCAGATGGAACAACAGCCCTTCCACTGATGGTTTGGTTTCTCTTGTTGTTTTGAATCTGCCTGAATGCTGCGGCGTCTAACTTCTTAGAATGCAGAGCACAAAACAAGAAGTTTTGAGAGAAATGAGTCCCCGTCTACGTCTGGGAGAGGTTCTCCCTCAGTTATGGCTCTGAGAAGTCAGTTTGCTAGTTAACATTCATCCGGTGTGGAAAATCTCCTTGCAGCTGGAGAGAGAAAAAACACCCCAAACCCAGGATTTTCCTCAACAGGGGAGAACAACAGCTTAAGGGCCTTACAGCTTTAGAGAAGGGATCAGGTTAAGAAAATAAAAAAACACCTTCTTCGGAAACTCTCCAGAAAGGCTTTCTGCAGGGGGAAATTGTGTACACAAAGTACTCTGAAAACTCCCCAAAAAATGTTGAAACAATAATTACAGATGCATTTATTTCCCTTTGGAATCAAGATCAAGTTTTTAATAGTGGAATCCTACACAGAGTTACAGTTGACGTCAATGGGTTTTAAAGGACTGGACACTTTTTAGAACTACACCGTTGGCATATAAGCCTATAGCCATCCTACTAATTAGGCTTAGGATAGCAACTAACTTGCACAGATTTATGGAGGAGAAGTCGATCTATGGCTACCAATCTTGATCCTCCTTGATCTGAGGTTGCAAATGCCTTAGCAGACCAGGTGCTCAGGAGCAGCAGCAGCAGAAGGCCATTGCTTTCACCTGCTGCACGTGAGCTCCCAAAGGCACCTGGTGGGCCACTGCGAGTAGCAGAGTGCTGGACTAGATGGACTCTGGTCTGATCCAGCTGGCTTGTTCTTATGTTCTTAACCCCCATGTGGGCATAACTTGGGGAGATGCTAGCATTACATAGAGATTCTCTGGCATCTTTGGCATAAAACTATACTGTTGGGATCTCAAAATCTGCGGGGAGAGGGGTATCGCGGCCTTGGCCCTGCTTATCTGAGGGACCGTCTCTCCCTATATCACCCTTCTAGGCCCCTCCGCTCATCGGAGGCAGACCTACTGGTGATCCCTGGCCCCAAGGCGATCCAGCTGGCCTCTACAAGGGCCAGGGCTTTTACGGCTCTGGCCCCAACCTGGTGGAACAGACTTCCGGGTGAGATCAGGGCCCTGCGGGACTTACAGAGTTTCCGCAGGGCCTGTAAAACGGACATGTTCCGCCAGGCATTTGGCCAGCCGGGATGATTTCAACTTCGCCATAAAGAACATCTGGCCTCCGTGGGTACACAAAGGGGGGAGGGAGGGGTTGAAGCCATCTGCAAGTTTTAGTATTTTATGTATTATTATATGTTTTAAATTGTTTTTATGACTGATGGACACCGCTTTGAGCCTTTGGGGGAGGGCGGTATATAAATATGATAAATAAATAAATAAATATATCAGATATCGAGAATTCCCCATATATTTTATATCCCTAACACTAATCATTGAGATACAGCAGAAACACCAAAGACAGGAAATGGGAGAATGAACTGCTATTTTCCTCTTCGAGAAAACTCATTTTGTCCAAGAGGATTATCCAATTAATAGAAAAGCCATGCTTTTCTGCAGCTGTGTGTCGGCTTTTCCTAAATACAGAGTAATTCCACTATAATAGCAGGTTATTTTTTTCTGATTGACAATATTACACAGAGACCATTCAAAAAATAGAATTAATTACAACCCCAGCAGTCTGATTATGGTCAGCCAGAGGAAAATCCAGTTTATTTATGACTTCAGTTCTGATGCGGAATGAGAGGTCCCAGCTCTTTGGGAAGCCAACGGGAAAGCACTGAGTGTCCAACAGGAGACAGCAAGACACACATACACACTCACATACAGACACAAACACAACACACACACCCCCAATAGACTATACAGTTCCTATTTCCGGGATGTAATTGTATCTCTCTATTCTGCATTGGTTAGACCTCACCTGGAATATTGTGTACAGTTCTGGGCACCGCAATTCAAGAAGGATATTGACAAGCTGGAACGGGTCCAGAGGAGGGCAACCAAAATGGTCAAAGATCTGGAATCCATGTCCTACAAAGAGAGACTTAGGGAGCTGGGGATGTTCAGTTGGGTGAAGAAAAGGTTAAGAGGTGGCATGATAGCCACGTTTAGATATTAGAATGAGCAGAAGTGAGAATAATATCCATGTTTAGATATTTGAAGGGATGTCGTGTTGGTGAGGGAGCAAGCTTGTTTTCTGCTGCTCCAGAAACTAGACCAGGAGTAATGGGTTCCAGGTGAAGGAAAAGAGATTCCACCTAAATATCAGGAAAAACTTCCTGACTGTCAGGGCTGTTTGGCGGTGGAGTTCACTGTCTCAGAGAGTGGTGGAGTCTCCTCCTTTGGAGGTTTTTAAACAGAGGCTGGATGGCCATCTGTCAGGAGTGCTTTGATTGTGTGTTCCTGCATTGCTCGGGGTTGGACTTAATGGCTCTTGCGGTCTCTTCCAACTCTATGATTCTATGATTCTCCCAGCCTGCAAGAGATCTGTGCATCTCATTTGGCAACCAGGATGGTTCTGAATGAAGTTTGGATGATTTCTGTATGTCAGTGAAAGAGGAAAGAATGGAGACGGACTATAAGTTAAAAGTTTAATTTCACTGATGTGGAGTAGGGTTACAGCATGGAAGTCTTGTTCACACAGAGAACACGCTGTAAGTCTCGACCATTGCAATTAAGTTAAACTTACAGACTGTTGGCATCTCACTGAGGACTCATACCATCTCACCAGACACTCATACCATGGCCTAAGACAGGAGTCTGCAACCTGTGGCTCTCCAGATGTTCATGGACTACAATTCCCATCAGCCCCTGCCAGCATGGATAATTGGCCATGCTGGCAGGGGCTGATGGGATTTGTAGTCCATGGACATCTGGAGAGCTGCAGGTTGCAGACCCCTGGCCTAACAGATCTGACTTCCACCCTTTTATCTTTGTTCAGCCTTATAGCAATAAGTCCTGGTGCGCTCGAAAGCTTCCGCAGTGTTTTGTACTGATTTTAAGTCGGTCGGCCCTGTAAAAGGATAATACACAGATTTTGCCCATGTTTACAGGGAGTCCAAAGCAGTCCTCATGGAGTATAAATCTAGTTTTACATTATTCAGTCAAAAACTTCAGAACCTTGGAGAACTCCCAGGGACTTTGGAGTGGCTCCAATTACATCCAAAGCCCAAAGGCGTTCTTGAATGCTAAACAGACTCTGATGACTGGCTGAAGTTTGGAGTTCAACACTAATCCATTAGTCATGCTGAGATGAAATGTACCCCATTTGCTACTTTTCAAGCAATTTATTGTGTGTGTGTGAATGTGTGTGTACATGTGTGAAAAGGAGCAAAGTGTTCACTTACCAGCAGTGACGATCAACTGCTACATCTGGGCCTAATCTCTCCTCTCTATTTTTACACAACAGATGCAAGAACGAGTGGTTGGAAGAAGAAGACGAAGAAGAAGAAGAAGAAGAAGAAGAAGAAGAAGAAGAAGAAGAAGAAGAAGAAGAAGAAGAAGAAGAAGAAGAAGAAGAAGAAGAAGAAGAAGAAGAAGAAGAAGAAGAAGAAGAAGAAGAAGAAGAAGAAGAAGAAGAAGAAGAAGAAGAAGAAGAAGAAGAAGAAGAAGAAGAGGAGGAGGAGGAGGAGGAGGAGGAGGAGGAGGAGGAGGAGTTTGGATTTATATTCCCCCTTTTTCTCCTGTAGGACACTCAAAGGGGTTTACAATCTCCTTCCCCTCCCCTTCCACAGCAAACACCCTGTGAGGTGGGTGGGACTGAGAGAACTCTGAAGAACTGTGACTCGCCCAAGGTCACCCAGCTGGCATGTGTTGGAGTGCACAAGCTAATCTGGTTCACTAGATAAGCCTCCACAGCTCAAGTGGCAAAGAAGGAATTAAACCCAGTTCTCCAGATTAGAGTGCACCTGCTCTTAACCCTACTAGCATCTTTTTGTGAGACAGAGTACAACTCTTATCTTTTTACAGGGGCAGTTCTAGACATTGAACAAAGATGAAGACACCAAAGTGAACTCTCAGCTTATAGAAATCAGCTGAAACGTGATTTCATGTCAGCTTGTTCTTTGCTTCTACACACTTGAGGTTGCAGGGAATTGTGCTAGAGTGGGCACAGGCTGGAGTTGGCAACCGTCCGGCAACAGGCAAAGTGCCCTTCCAGAGCGAGCAGCAAGCAGTTTATATTCCCCAAGAGGCAAGCAGCACCCGTAGTCTTCAGACAGCTGCCTTCCCCAATCTCAAATTACATCTTCAGCCGTTCACCTCCATTCTGGAACGTGTCAGGTATAACTTCTCTTGGCATTCAATCCTGTATCTATTTTCTGTAGACGTCTGCCCCCATCCCACACCCCCCATCAATGGCTGCGGCTTCAGCGCTCTGCATCCATCTCTGCCGATCCCCGAGACAAACGGGAGCAAAAGGAATTATGCCAAAGAAGCAAATAGATCTTTTTTTCCTTAAAAAAAAACAAACCCTGCCTGCTGACTCACCAGATTTATATCTAGCAAAGTTGCTGAAAACCATCAGACAAAAACAAAGGTGCTAAAAACAAATAACACAATCTGATTTTTTTAAAAAATAAAAGACATGAGGAAACCATGCAGCGTCAGTACGGCTAACATTGGAATATCAGCTTGGAATAATTGGCCGATTATCCACTGGCGCTGGGGCACACACTGGGACCGGAAGCGCGTCAGGGCAAGAAATCTTGTCCCGACGAGCTTCCTCTTTGCAGTGCGGTGAGAGGCATGTCTTGCCCCGATGCTCTTGTTCTTTCCCCGCACATGCTTCTCGCTTTCCCTGGGGAAAGCAAGAGTACTTTTGGTGCCAGAGCGAGGCGAGATTTGGGGACAGGCTGCAGTGGCTAATTGGCCATTGTTTCTTTCCAGATTTATTATTATTATTATTATTATTATTATTATTATTATTATTATTATTATTATTATTATTATTATTATTATTATTATTATTATTATTGATGATGATGATGATGATGATGATGATGATGATGATGATGATGATGATGATGATGATGATGATGATGATGATGATGATGATGATGATGATGATGATGATGATGATGATGATAATAATAATAATAATAATAATAATAATAATAATAATAATAATAATAATAATAATAATAATAATAATAATAATAGACCGCCTCCCACTCGGCTGACCTCAGGCTGCAGTTTACAAAACAATCAACACTTGAATACAGCAAATAGCTTTCCAATTAGTGCCAAATAAATAAATTAAGCATTAAAACACTAGCAGCAGATGCCAGGAGAGAAGGTATATGTGGCCCTGCTCTGGTAAATTATACCTGCTAAGTGGCTATGGTACACAGTGGAACTAGAGTTAAACCAAACTAGAAAGCAAAAAACAGCCTAGGAGTTAACAACATAATTCTGACAGATGTGCAGGCACCACAATTTTTGAGCGCTCCGCACTAAATGTTTGCTGGCTATCTGGTGAAATCAGCATCTCACCATCTTGTCACAATCTGGTAACACCATTGTTAACGCGTTACGGGGGCTCTTGCTAAATCCAGAAAATGTAACTTTTAAATGGTAGTTTTCTCACTTTTGACATTTGAAAGTGACACCGATCTGTAAGTAGACATATGATTCAAGTGCCAGACATTTGATGTGTTTGTCTGGCTGTACAGCAAATGAAAAAAGTTGAAGAACTTTATTAAGCAAGTGAACAACTTATATGTGATGCGGCAGCCAAGAAAGCCAATGTGATTCTGGGCTGTATCAATACGAGTATGGTATCAAGATCATGGGATGAAATTGTACCCTCTCTGTTCTCGCAACAGTTGTCGACTCTCACCTGGAATCTCGTGTGTACAGTTCTGGGCACCTCGTAATTCAAGAAGAGATGGACAACCTTGGAACAAGTCCAGAGGAGGGCAACAAAAATAGTCAGAGGTCTGGAATCCATGCCCCACGAGGAGAGACTTAGGGAGCTGGGGATGTTTAGTTTGATTAAGAGAAAGCTAAGAGGCAGATACATGATAGCCATGGGCTTAGACATTTTAAATGATATCATGTTGATGAGGGAGCAAGCTTGTTTTCTGCTGCAAGTTCAAAGACTATGGACCAGGGAGTACTACCAAGGTGCATGAAAAGAGATTCCACTAAACATCAGGAAAAACTTCCTGACAGTAAGGGTTGTATTACGATGATGATGATAATAATAATAATAATAATAATAATAATAATAATAATAATAATAATAATAATAATAATAATAATAATAATAATAATAGACCTCTACCCTCATGACTCAGGATGCAGTTTACAAACAATCAACATTTGAATACAGCAAATAGCTTCCCCACCAGCTAATAAATAAATTAAGCATTAAAACACTAGCAGCAGATGCCAGGAGAGAAGGTATATGTGGCCCTGCTCTGGTAAATTATACCTGCTAAGTGGCTATGGTACACAGTGGAACCAGTGCCAAACTAACCTAGGAGCAAAAACAGCCTAGGAGCAATAACAGCACTCCTGACAGATGTGCAGGCACCACAATTTTTGAGCGCTCCGCACTAAATGTTTGCTGGCTATCTGGTGAAATCAGCATCTCACCATCTTGTCACAATCTGGTAACACCATTGTTAATCAAGCATGCAGGGCTCTTTAAGCAAATCCAGAAAAATGTAACTTTTAATGGTAGCTTCTACTTTTGACATTTGAAAGTGACACCGACCAGGTAGACATATGATTCAAGTGACATTTGATGTGTTTGTTCATTGCACAGCAAAATGAAAAGTTGAAGAACTTTATTACAAGGAACAACTTATATGTGATGCAAGAAAGCCAAATGTGATTCTGGGCTGTACTCGACACGAGTATGGTATCAAGATCATGGATGAAATTGTACCCTCTCTGTTCTGTACTGGTTGTAGGACTCTCACCTGGAATCTCGTGTGTACAGTTCTGGGCAATCTCGCAATTCAAGAAGGATATTGACAAACTGGAACAAGTCCAGAGGAGGGCAACAAAAATAGTCAGAGGTCTGGAATCCATGCCCCACGAGGAGAGACTTAGGGAGCTGGGGATGTTTAGTTTGATTAAGAGAAAGCTAAGAGGTGACATGATAGCCATGTTTAGACATTTGAAGGGATATTTCCATGCTGATGAGGAGCAAAGCCAGTTTCTGCTGCTCCAAAGACTGGTATGGACCAGGGAGTAATAAATCAAGGTGAAGGAAAAGAGATTCCACTAAACATCAGGAAAAACTTCCTGACAGTAAGGGCTGTTCAACAGTGGGATGCACTCGGTGTAAAACCTCAGAGCCTCCTTCCTTGGAGATTTTTAAGGAGAGGCTGGATGGCCATCTGTCAGGAGTGCTTTGAAGAGTTTGGATTTATATCCCCCCTTTCTCTCTTGTAAGGAGAGTCAAAGGGGCTTACAATCTCCTCCCCCCCCCACAACAAACGCCCTGTGAAGTGGGTGGGGCTGAGAGAGCTCCAAAGAACTGTGACTAGCCCAGGGGTCTGCAACCTGCGGCTCTCCAGATGTTCATGGACTACAAATCCCATCAGCCCCTGCCAGCATGGCCAATTGACCCCTGGACTAGCCCAAGGTCACCCAGCTGGCATGTGTTGGAGTGTACAAGCTAATCTGGGTTCACCAGATAAATCTCCACAGCTCAAATCAAACCCAGTTCTGCCCATTAGTGTACACCTGCTCTTAACCACTAAACCACGCTGGCTCTCTTGTCTGGAGAGTTGCTGCCAACTCTAATGGTCTAGAACCGTGGTGGCGAACCTTGGGCACTCCAGATGTTATGGACTACAATTCCCATCAGCCCCTTCCAGCATGGCCAACCCTAACCCTAACCCTAACCCAATTGGCCATGCTGGAAGGGGCTCATGGGAATTGTAGTCCATAACATCTGGAGTGCCAAAGGTTCGCCACCACTGGTCTAGAACGAGAAATGTACCTGACTTGGTAGAATGCAACCTCGTATCTACAAACAGCATTACAGCCCACTCTGAAAACAAACCACCTTTCTAAGCCTTCAGCAGAGAAGTTCTTGCCGATCCCTTTTTCCAAATCCAGAAAACAACATTACTAAGAAATGTACTGAAGGCTGAGATAATTTAGCAAGAATTTGTTTTTAAAAAAGGAACTCATCAAGCAACCCAGCTTTTCCTCGGAAAAGCAATTTTCATATTGTTTTTGTTTGCCCTTGGAAACGCGGTTCTAAAATCACAGGAGTGGGAGACGAGAAAATAGACCTACTTCAATTTCAGTATGCCGAGAAATAAGGTGCAATTCAGTTACAATGTTCGTTCTCCAGCAGCCGCAGCACCCCCGGTCTGGTTTGCACAAGGAACACAATTTCTGTCATAACTCTCTACAAACCCGAAGATCTAACCTTATAAAAAGACAAACACTGCAGAATTGTACACCTCTCTGTTGGAATATTGGGAACACATATGGAGAGGGGTTGTTTATTTATTTATTTTTGGAATTTATACCCTGCCCTATATGGAGGTCTCAGGGTGGCTGACAAAATTAAAAACAACAATAAAAACATCATCATATAAAACGATCGTAAAACCATCGTAATACCCACCCACATATACCCCTAGACCTACAGCCTCCAGAGGGAGCATCAAGGGGTCAAAGGCCAAAGGCCAAAGGTCTGGGTGAGTAGAAAGATCTTCATCAGATGCCAAAACCCATAAAGGGTTGTGCCCGGTGAATTTCCACGGGGAGGCTGTTCCACAGTCTGGGGCCAGCCACGGAGAAAGTCTGCCCACGTACTCCCTCCCCCCCCCCCCGCATCTCGGCAGGGAAAGGGACCACCAGGAGAACCGCGTGGCTTCACTTCAGTGCTCGGGCAGGTTCTTATGATGTACGTGCTTCTTCAGATGGGTGGACCTCAACCCATTAAGGCTTTGAACATCAATGCCAGTGTTGCAAGGCAGCATGCAAGGAGTCCTTCGCTTCCACGTCCTGTTTGGGGATCTTTTCGGGCAGCTGGTTGTCGTGAAAAAGGATGCTGGATTAGATGCAGTGGTGGGATCCAAAAATTTTAGTAACAGGTTCCCATGGTGGTGGGATTCAAACTGTGGCGTAGCGCCAGTGGGGCTGGGTGGGGCACGATGGGGGCGTGGCCGGGCATTCCGGGGGTGGGGCATTCCTGGACGGGGCTGTGGCAAGGACGCAGTCGCTGCGCCGGTCCTTGGGCAGGAAACAAATGCACGCAGGCGCAGGCTGCCACGCACGCCGGTGCCCCTCCTGCTAGACTGCTTCAAGTTCTGCGCGCTACTGCTGAGAGGAGGGGCGTAACTAAGGCAAAAATCATATGGCAAAATCACCAATTAGTAACCCCCTCTCGGCACACACAAATAATTAGTAACCTACTCTCGGGAACCTGTGAGAACCTGCTGGATCCCACCTCTGATTAGATGGAGCACTGGTCTGATCCAGGGGTCTTCAAACTATGGCCCTCCAGATGTTCATGGACTACAATTTCCATCAGCCCCTGCCAGCAGGCCAAGTGGCTGGACTGATGGGAACCATGAACATCTGGAGGGCCATAGTTTGAAGACCCCTGGACTCTGACCCACTGGAAGAACTTTCTGACTGTCAGGGCTGTTTGGCGGTAGAGTTCACTGCCTCAGTGAGTGGTGGAGTCTCCTTCTTTGGAGGTTTTTAAACAGAGGCTGGATGAACATATGTCAGGAGCACTTTGATTGTGTGTTCCTGCCTTGCAGGGGGTTGGACTTGATGGCCCTTGGGGTCTCTTCCAACTCTATGACTCTATGATCCAACAAGGCTCTCCTGATGTTCTTGCGCAGGCCAGAACCAGGCAACAGAAGGAGTTAAACGCTGCATGAGACAAAAGTATTTTGTTCCAAATCAGCACCACACCAGAAGAGAAATGTGGATGCAAGAGAGCGTGAGAAGGCAAAGGAAATTGGGACAACCAGTGTGAAAATTAGACAGACCCCTCCTTCACCATTCTATTTTTAAATATACACACACACACACACACACACACACACACATACTACAGGAGGGGAAACCCAACTGTCTGTAATTATTGATGCTTCTTGCTGGGAAGTGCAAAAATATTTGTGACAAGCCAAAGGATATCAGAGGTGTAAATGGAAAAGCCTTTCTCTGTAAGCTTGGCTGGCGACCAGTATTAGGAGAGAAACTGAAAACGTGGAGGGGAAACATGGAAAGTTGGAATGGCTGTCCTCATCTCACTTTTCTTGCCTATAATATAGCTTGGATGCGGCTGTGGAACTCGTTTTCGCTTGTGCCTGGACACGTGAAGGTTGGGGAACAAAAAAAAGAAGTCTCAAAAAGTTTCACCAAAGGAAATGCAGAGAAATTTGGGGAAACAGTGACATTTCAGACACATTTTCTTTTCTTTTAGAATGAGCGGAAGGCTTTTTCCTTAGGCAAGGTTGTGATCAGTGTATACAGTGTGAAAAAAAATGCAAAACAATCAACATGGTGTGTGTAAAGTGCTGTCAAGTCACAGCTGCTTATGGAGACCCCAGCAAGGAGAGGAGGAGGAGGAGGAGGAGGAGGAGGAGGAGGAGGAGGAGGAGGAGTTTGGATTTATACACCACCTTTCTCTCCTGTAAGGAGACTCAAGGAGGCTTACAAACTCCTTTCCCTTTCTCTCCCCACAACAGACACCTTGTGAGGTAGGTGGGGCTGAGAGAGTGCTGAGAGAACTGGGACTAGCCCAGGGGTCGGCAACCTTTACCACCCAAGGAGCCATTTGGACCCGTTTTCCACGGCCCGGAAGATCTATTGAGCCAGAGAGGCGACTCCACATGGAGCCGCCTCCGGTTTGGCCCCTCACCTTTCCTTCCAGCGCTGCTCTGGAGGGCTGGAGGAACATGCCCACGCTACCCTCTGACCTCCAGGCCACGTGGAGCCACAGTATAAGGCTGAAAGAGCCGTGGGTTGCAGACCCCTGGACTAGCCTGAGGTCACCCAGCAGGAACGTAGGAGTGTGGAAACACATCTGGTTCACCAGATAAGCCTCTGCCACTCAGGTGGAGGAGTGGGGAATCAAACCCGGTTCCTCCAGATTAGAATCCACCAGCTCTTAACCGCTTCACCATGCTGGCTCTCACAAGTGAAAAGCAGAGGTGGTTTGCCATTGCCTTCCTCTGCAGAGTCTTCCTTGGTGGTCTCCCATCCAAGTATTGACCCTGTTTAGCTTCCGACTTATGACAACCACAGCACGGGCCTTCCAAGGCTGGTGAGAGGCAGTGTTGGGTGGCCACTTTCTTCCTTTTCATACACCTCCTTGGAGGTCTCCCCTCCACGTATTGACGCTGCTCAGCTTCCAGGATCTGACGATAGATACCACCCCGCCTTCTCTCATGGTAATAACAGCCTAAGATAAGTTATTTGTGGTTGCGTTATTAAAGAGTTTGGAGCTTTCAATTTTATAAAATTGGTATCCAAATATGCTGCCAGGCCCGTACAGAAGACAGCCTCTGACCAGGTAATATACTTGTTCTTTACGGCAACATTTGTAGTATAATGTCAAATTTTATTTGTTTCTCGGATGGCAAAAATTAATATTGGCCATTAGATGCCGCGGTTTATGGCTCTCTTTTCGGTATTAGGTATATTTGCAGCCTTGTTTGGAGAAAACCGAGGGGGTTATGTTTTTAAATTCTATAAACATGCCAGTTTTATGTGCTAACTCAGTTATGTATTTTATGTTACTAATGCAGCAAAATAAGTTTAGGTTTGAAAGGAAAGTAAGTAATGCATACGTTGCTATTTCTTCTACTATTTCCTTTTTTTTGGAAAAAAGGAGGAAATCCATCGCCTCCAGATGTGGAGGAATAAGAAAAGTTATGCCCACTTTTCTGTACCTCAGGGAGTCTCAAAGTGACAAACACAATCCCTTCCTCTCCCCACAAGAAGCACCTTGTGGGGTAGGTGAGGTTGAGAGAGTTCTGAGAGAACTGTAACTAGCCCAAGGTCACCCAGAAGGCTTCATGTGGAGGAGCAGGAAACAAACTAAGTTCTCCAGATTTCAGTTCGCCGTTCATGCAGAGGAGTGGGGAATCAAACCTGGTTCTCCAAATTAGAATCCACCTGCTCTTAACCACTACACCACGCTGGCTCATAATGTGACCAAAGTGTGATCGTATCAGCGTCGTCATTTTAGATTCCAGGGAGAATAAATTTCAGATGGGGCCAATTTATTCCCCTTTTCCTGGGCATTTTTGAAAACTGGTTCAAATATAGAATTTTGGTGGACAAAGGTAACAGTACTCAAGGACAAAGTATTTCACTTGAGATTTTTGTGGATTTTTAAAAACAAGTACAGACACAGACTACTTTTTACCACCAACTTCAATGTATTCATTTCTTCTTCTTCTTCTTCTTCTTCTTCTTCTTCTTCTTCTTCTTCTTCTTCTTCTTCTTCTTCTTCTCCTTCTTCTCCTTCTCCTCCTCCTCCTCCTCCTCCTCCTCCTCCTCCTCCTCCTCCTCCTCCTCCTCCTCCTTCCTCTTCTTCTTCTTCCAGTTATCTCCATCTCTGTCCAGAGATTTTCATAAAAGTGTCAAAGCTCGGGGCAGGGGGGCAGAATCAATATGCGGCTAGTTACTCCCCCCACAAAGAAAGACTCGCCGAAGCAGGTGCTAACATTGATGGGAAATGCAGATGGAAAACATTTCAAATAGCAGATCTCGACCAAATGCAGCTCCTTGCTGATTTCTATCAATATATTCCCTGACAGGCTTGTCAAAAGCTCCTGTTTCGTGTCATTCCTTGACATTTATGTCAAAACTAAATTCACTAAAAGGTCAGGAGGGGGGCTTAAACACTCTTCATTGTGTAAACAACATGTCCCTCCATCCTCAAATACACTCTTAACTGGAAATCTGATGTACTTTATCCACCGCGGACACCAGCCCTTTCCTCAGAGCCAGAAAAGAACATTTATCTATTATATTTCCCAAGTGAACTGGCCATTGTGGTGTTCAGAAAATCCTGCTTGTAACTACCTCTTCTTCCTTCCCGGACCCCGACCAGCAACAGGTGTGGGGGATTTTAACCACACATATTTGTGTGGGAGTTTTAACCACATAAGGAAAGCATAGAAGGTCCTTCCAGCCTCGCATTCTGGGGAGGGTAATAATTAACTAACTAACTTCATTCATATGCTGCCTTCCTTCCCCAAAGCAACTTTTGTCATTCTCCTTTCCTGCATTTTATGTTCACAACAGGTAGCTTAGGCTGAATATGTGTGGCCCAAGCAGGTCACTCAACAAACCAGATGGTGGAGTTGGGCTTTGAGCCTGGGTCTCTTACACCCTAGTCCAACATTTGGACCACTACACCACACAGGTTGTAAGATCACTCCATGACACCTACAAATAGGGCTTGAAAATTTCAGTCCTTCCCTGAGGTTCAGCCCCAGCCTATTGGCTTCTGTTCTCATTATCAATGTAAAGGAGTAAAATGTGAAGTAGGAGCTAGAGTGGCAGTGGATTGGCTCAGAGGAGGTCTGATCTGATCGCTGGACTGATCTCCAGTACTTTGAGTGTTGTTTCCGTAGTGTCCAAGGCACCAGGCACCTTGGGGAATGTCCGGAGGAGAATTTGAGGTTCTAGAATCAGAGAGGATTGGCTGGTGGGTGCTGAGTATGCCTCTTGCTAAAAGGTGAGATCTGCCACACATATGGGTCAGCTGGTCCTAGAGACATCATCTGAGTAGTCCTGCATACAGTGCCTGAGGTCACTTCCTGCTTGGCTCCCCACTTCCTCCCGTCTTCCCAGGCGGTTATAGGAGTTGCCCTACTTGGACACACCAGTGCCTCCCCCATTTTAATGGCATCCATCCATCCATCCATCCATCCATCCATCCATCCATCCATCCATCCATCCATCCATCCATCCATCCATCCATCCATCCATCCATCCATCCATCCATCCATCCATCCATCCATCCATCCATCCATCCATCCATCCATCCATCCATCCATCCATCCATCCATCCATCCATCCATCCATCGCTGTGCGGCTTACAGGGAACATACCTACCTACCTACCTACCTACCTACCTACCTACCTACCTACCTACCTACCTACCTACCTACCTACCTACCTACCTACCTACCTACCTACCTACCAATAGTCCTTCTAATCACATTAGGGAACTGCGCAGAAGTTCCCTACCTCTGCATGAAACTGAGCTGCCTGTGGGAGCTCGCACTATCAGAGGCCGTCTGAACTGTGTGGCACCAACAGTGTCTATGTAGCTGTTCCAGATGTGTGGCTCACCAGGAACATTGCTACCTACCCACCAATAATCCTTCTAACCACTAGAGAACTGTGCTGAGCCACCTGCAAGAGCTCCCCCTGCTGGTGGCTGCCCAAACTGCACAACATCATATGCAGCTTACAGGGAACACTGCTATCTATTTTGTACATCCATATATTTATTTGCTAAAGTGTTCAAACTGATTAATCTGATCAACTCCTTAAAATGCTGCCATGTCTTTGACGGATATTCCTTTCTCTCCATCATTCTTTGCTTCCAGAGTGATGCTTGGAAGGCTTCAAAGAAAAAGACGCCTCCCCCCAAACTCCAGGTAAGCTTTGGAATATTTTTTCTTCTGATATAATTTTTACTACGCTTCGCACCAACATCATTCCATGCTTGTTTCTCTCTCCAGAACATTTGCACATGTCCCTTGCTATGGCGTAGGGATTTACAATTCATCCAGCTTCCCTCATGCTAAGCGGAGGAATTTACATGTCTCCGTCCACCCCAATATGGCGACGTGTTTGATGTCCTTCTTCGTGCCAAACTTTTACTATCTGGCAAAGTCTAGAAAGCTATCAAGGGTGTAGAGGAGGCAGCTGTGTAAGCAGTCCCCATTTAACTGGAGGACAATGAAAAATTAATCTCAACTGAAAGTAACTAAGTTTTCGGGGAAACAGCAAAGCCACTCAGACATTATCATCTTCAACAGATGTTTGCTGACTGCCTTCATTTACAAAATTACCTGTCATGTTTCACTGTTTCCTCCAGGAAAACAAAAAGGAAGCAGGAGAAGAAGAAGAAATCACCGTCCCCGGCTGTCTGTCGGAGTTAATAAAATGTTCCCCATACAAATAGGATACTAAAAGAGCTTTCTTCTGGCAGTCATAGCAGTTAGCCAGAGTGATTGAGGGGCAAAAAAAACGAAAAGGGGAGAGAGAAAGAGAGAGGGAGAGACATTCTCTTTTTCTATTGATTGCAATTTGATACTTTTAACTACAGAAACAAGAGTTCAAGGGAGACGGGGGGGGGGGGGCAGTTAAAAGGCCGCTCTCGAGAATATGTCGGAGAGCAAGTTGCAGTCTCTTTTGAACATCTGTTTATACTCGAGGAGGGAGGCAAAATGACATTTGTCAAGTTGGAAAAGCCATTTTCTGAGAACAGGGAGGAAAATCTCTAACCGTAAAAAGAAAATTGATCAGAAGCAGGGACAGTGGAGGGCCCTACAGCTGCCTCCAAGGAAGAAAATGTTGACTAATGTTTACCAAGAGCTCAATTGTCCTTTTCCCTCTGTACAGAATAAGCCAGAGTGGTGTGGTTAAGAGCGGTAGCACAAGCACAAGCTAAGCTAGTTCCCCAGAAAATGGAAGTCCAACTTAACTGATGAAGAATACCAGAGAGAACACAAATGGTGGCAAAAGAGAAGCAAGTTAGCTGTAAGGGAGGCAAAAAAGGATTATGAGGAACGCATGGCTGCGAACATCAAGACTAGCAACAAACAGTTCTTCAAGTACATCAAAAGTAGGAAGCCAGCTAGGGAAGCAGTAGGCCTGTTAGATGACGAAGGAACAAAAGGTGTGCTAAAGGTGACAGGGAGATTGCAGATAAACTGAATGAATTCCTTGCATCTGTCTTCACCCAAGAGGAGGTGAGGAAAATTCCTGCACCTGAACCAAGCTTCTTAGGAGGAGAATCCGAGGAACTAGCGAAGATAGTGGTAGACAAGGATGAAGTTCTGGCAGCCATTGATAAACTAAATGCTGCCAAATCCCCTGGCCCAGATTGCATTCACCCAAGAGTTCTTAAAGAGCTCAAGCATGAAATTGCTGATCTTCTCACTTTAATATGCAACTTATCCCTGAAATCAGGCTCCATCCCTGAAGACTGGAAGATGGCCAATGTCACACCAATCTTTAAGAAAGGGTCTAGGGGGGGACCGAGGAAATTACAGGCCAGTCAGTTTGACATCTGTTCCTGGTAAATTAGTAGAATCTATCATTAAAAGATAAAATTATTAAACATGTAGAAAAGCAAGACCTGCTGAGGAAGAGTCAGCATGGCTTTTGTAGGGCAAGTCCTGTCTTACAAACTTACTAGAGTTCTTTGAGGGTGTAAACAGACATGTGGTTAAGGGGGGAACCAGTGGACATTGTCTACTTGGATTTCCAAGGAGAAACTTTAAAGTTCCTCACCAGAGACTGTTGAGAAAACTCAGCAATGAAGGAATAAGAGGGGAAGTCCTCCTATGGATTAAAAAACTGGTTGAGGAACAGGAAACAAAGGAGTGGGTATAAATGGGAAGTTCTCACAATGGAGAGATGTCGGAGTGGTGTCCCCAGAAGGATCCGTTTGGGACCAGTGCTCTTTAACTTATTCATAAATGACCTGGAAGTAGGGGTGGGTAGTGTGGTGGCCAAGTTTGCAGATGATACCAAATTATGTAGGGTGGTAAGAACCACAAAGGATTAGCGAAGAGCTCCAAGCCAGGACCTTGATAAAATTAGGTAGTGGAGTGGGCTAAGAAAATGGCAAATGCAGTTCAATGTATGGCTGAAATGTAAAGTGATGCACGTAGGGGCAAAAAAATCCAAACTTCACATACTGCAGCTAAGCAGGGGTCAGATGCTATCAGTCTACAGACCAGGGAAAGGGATTTGGGGCGCCTTAGTTGATAGTTCCATGGGAATGTCAACTCACCATGCATGGTATGTGATGAAAAAAGGCAAACTCTATGCTGTGGGGATAATTAGGAAAAGGAATTGAGAATAAAACTGCAAAGATTGTTAAATGCCTCTTATATAAAGCCCGTGGAGTGCGTAACCGCTGACTTGGAGTACACTGTGTTCAGTTCTGAGGTAAGCGCCACATCTCAAAAAGGATATCGAAGAGATAGAAAAAGTGCAGAGAAGGGCAACGAGGGATGATTGAAGGATTGGAGCACCTTCCCCTTATGAGGGAGAGGCTGCAAGCGTTTGGGACTCTTTAGTTTGGAGAGGAGACGCTCTGAGGGGATATGATTGAAGTCTATAAAATTAATATGCATGGGGTAGAAAAATGTTGACAGAGAGAAATTTTTCTCTCTTTCTCACAATACACTAGAAACCAGGGGGCATTCCATTGAAAAATGCTGGGGAAGAATTAGGGACTAATAAAAGGAAACACTTCTTCCGCACGCAGCGATGTGATTGGTGTTTGGGAATATGCTGCCACAGGAGGTGGTGATGGCCACTAACCTGGATAGCTTTAAAAGGGCTTTGGACAGATTTATGGAGAGAGAAGTCAATCTCATGGCTACCAATCTTGATCCTCCTTGATCTCCAGAGATTGCTAATGCCTTAACCCAGACCCAGGGTGCTCAGGAGCAGCAGCAGCAGAAGGCCATTGCTTTCACATCCTGCATGTGAGCTCCCAAAGGCACCTGGTGGGCCACTGCGAGTAGCAGAATGCTGGACTAGATGGACTCTGGTCTGATCCAGCAGGCTAGTTCTTATGTTCTTATGTTCTTAAGCCTCCACAGCTCAAGTGGCAGAGCGGGGAATCAAACCCGGTTCTCCAGATTAGAGTGCACCTGCTCTTAACCACTACACCACACTGGTTCCAGAAACCATGGGGAGCAGTTTTAGGTTGCCCCCTAATTTTTGAGTGCCACACGCAGGACGCAAGGTCAGGGCCTCCTTTAACATCAAGGCAACACACACACACACACCCGTCAGAGCCTGGCTTGGTGCCTCCCGTGCTTGATTCATTTTGAAACGTCTTTAAGAGCACGGAATCGATATTCAGTTTGGGCATAATTGATAGGATGATACAGCAGCCCCTGCAAAGGGATTGAGACGCTGCCAGTAATAATAACAGCCGGGCTTTCTGCAGTACAGAAGATCTTCTTGCGAGGTGGGAAATCATTTCTCTTGGAGGAGAAATTCTGACAAATCATATTAGCCTGCCAGAAATCTGAACGAGTGCGGGTTGCAATCAATAGACTCCTCCATATGGAGTGGAAATCCTTTGGCATGCGATGTGCTCTGGGGGCTGACAGGCCGGAAAAGTTGTCCCCACCCCTCCAAAGAAGAGATTTAGGGACAGAAATGTTCTGCACATGGGATAATCCCGGAAGGGAGCATCACTTTGGTATTCCCATTTTTGCCCTAATGAGTATGCCGGCCTGGCCCAAGGTCACTCAGCAAACATCCAGGCAGAATGGCTCAAACCTGTGTCTCCTAGATCCTACTCCCATGGTGGCGAACCTTTGGCACTCCAGATGTTATGGACTACAATTCCCATCAGCCCCGCCAGCATGGCCAATTGGCCATGCTGGCAGGGGCTGATGGGAATTGTAGTCCATAACATCTGGAGTGCCAAAGGTTTGCCACCACTGTCCTACCCCATTGCTCTAAGCCAGTGATGGCGAACCTTTTTGAGACCGAGTGCCCAAATTGCAACCCAAGCCCCACTTATTTATCGCAAAGTGCCAACCCGGCAATTTAACCTGAATGCTGAGGTTTTAGTTTAGAAAAAAAGGTTGGCTCCCTCTTCCTCTGCCCCACCTGCTCGAGCAGGGGCCAGCCTGCTCTAATCTCCAGCAAGTCCCACGCACACCGCTCTGTGCCTCTCTAGCATCTCTGCCTCCTCTGTGTCACCCCCCCCCCCTCAGGCAGCAGCCACCCGGAGCACAGGCACCAGGCCTGCCAGACAAGGCCGTCCCTGCTCACCGCGGTGCGCGCACGTTGTGCTCAGTGGCCCAGGCCAACTTAGATGTGTGTCGGGGGGTGATTTTCTGCCCCCCGCATGAAGAACTCTGTGTGAGCGTGCCCACAGAGAGGGCTCCGAGTGCCACCTCTGGCACCTGTGCCATAGGTTCGCCATCACTGCTCTAACCATTATACAATGCTGGCTGAGAACAGTGCCAGGGATCAAATTTCCCCTTGCATGGTGCAAATTGAAACCTGGGTCTCTCTGATCAAACTATTAGAACTCTCTGAATTTCCACTCCTTCAGCAACTGGTTTACAGATGAACAGGGAGTGGGCAGGCTACTCTGGGCAGAGTTGAATTCTGGCGAAATGAGGAGAATCTCCAAAATTAATTCTGTAATCAGAACAGGAACCACTGCCATCAACTTCCACGTTCCGAGGAGCTGTGGCTCAGTGGTAGAGCACCGAGGTCCCAGATTCAGTCCCTGGCATCTCCAGGTGAAAGGACCAGGTAAGCAGGTGATGGGAAGGACCTTCGCCTGAAACCCCAGACAGCTGCTGCCGGCCTGAGTAGACAATACTGGCCTCATTCATTCATTCATTCATTCATTCATTCATTCATTCATTCATTCATTCATTCATTCATTCATTCATTTCTACCCCACCCATCCCCAAAGGGCTCAGGGGGACAATACAACAACATAAAACAATACACAGTTAAAACAGTCATAAATAATCTAAAATACTAAAAAATCCAACATTTACTAACGTGATGGCGACTTAAAAATCCCAATATCCCACAGGAAGCCAGTGATGGGAAATGTCAACCTGGCAGGCCCCCAGGAAGTGTCCGGCAGAAAAGCTGCATCTTGCAGGCCCTGCAGAAGTGATTCAAATCCCACAGGGTCCCTGATCTCACTCGGGAGCTTATTCCACCAGGTGGGGGCCGGGACAGAATAGGACCAGTCGTCTGATTCTGTACAAGGCACCTTCCTGTGTCCAATATATAGTTCCATATTTCCTTCCTTGACTGATAATGCATATATCCATTAATAAATCGCAGAAACACCCCCCCCCCCACACACACACTTGTTAAGTCATTGCAGGTATAATTGTATTGAGATGCTTTTTGTGGGGGTGGGGCAGATATATACCCCCACACAGATCCAGCAAGTTCTCACAGGTTCCCGAGAGTAAGTTACTAATTATTTGTGTGTGCCCAGAGGGGGTTACTAATTGGTGATTTTGCCACGTGATTTTTGCCTTAGTTAATGCCCCTCCTCTCAGCCAGTAGCCTTAGTAGAACTTGAAGCAGTCTAGCAGGAGGTGAACCCGGCGTCGCGTGGCAGCCTAAGCCTGCGATGCATTACCTTGCTTTCCCCCGCCTGCAGGACTAAGGACTGCACATGCAGCGGCTGCATCCTACCCACATCCCGCACCGGAATGCCGCCCCGGCGGAATGCCCGCCACGCCTGCCGTGCCGGCCTCACCCCAGCCCCATTGGCTTACGCACACACAACAGTTTGAATCCCACCACCATGGGAACCTGTTACTGAAATTTTTGGATCCCACCACTGCTCCCACGCAATGGTAAATGTATCCTGTTTCGGCAATCTGCACATTGGCGGTACAGGAGGGGAAAGGCCATCCATGACTTGAAGGAACAACAATCTGAGGCCAGAGGGGCACGAACACCATTTTGTGACACGTTTGAGAAAAATAATAAGCCACTGGAGGATTCCTATCCTAACGCAGCAGTTCTGCGCTGGAAACGAGCCTGGGTGGTCTGCAACACCAAGAGAGACAGGGTTTTGCTGGGGGAGAGCGTCTGAGTAGGATTTTAGAGACACAGGTTCAACCCTCGCTCTCCCAATGAAGCCGGTTGAAATCTCTCGCCCAACCCCCTGCTGCACTTCTTTTGAAAGACCCTCTTGTGTATTCTCTTCTGATGGTTTAATTAAGCATTTTATTCCCCTCTTTTGCATGTTCCTGTGTTCGATGAGATCTGTCACTGCGGTTGCAGTCTGAATATTTCTGAAAACGTGTGCAAATTTTCTGTGGCTTCTTGTTCTTCTTCAAGCATTTGGTTAAGAGCGGCGGACTCCGATCTGGAGAACTGGGTTTGATTCCCTGCTCCTCCGCATGAAGCTTGCCAGGTGACCTTGGGCTGGTCACAGTTCTCTCAGAACTCTCTCAGCCCCACCTACCTCACAGGGTTTCTGCCAAGGGGAGACGAAGAGAAAGGAGTTTGTAAGCCCCTTTGACTCTCCTTACGGGAGAGAAAGGGAAGGGGCAGTGGTGGGATTCAAATCATTTAACAACTGCTTGTTTACAAGCACCATTCTAACAACTGGTTCTGCCAAAGTGGTACGAACCTGCTGAATCCCACCACTGGGAAGGGGAATGAATCCAAATTTATCCTCCTGCTCCTCCTGCTCTTTTCCTCCTCCTCCTCCTCCTCCTCCTCCTCCTCCTCCTCCTCCCTCCTTCCCTCCCTCCACGCAGTGCATGCGTGGGAGGTTAAGAGCTCGTGTGTCTAATCTGGAGGAACCAGGTTTGATTCCCAGCTCTGCCGCCTGAGCCATGGAGGCTTAGCTGGGGAATTCAGATTAGCCTGTACACTCCCGCACAGGCCAGCTGGGTGACCTTGGGCTAGTCACAGCTTCTCGGAGCTCTCTCAGCCCCACCTACCTCACAGGGTATTTGTTGTGAGGGGGGAAGGGCAAGGAGATTGTAAGCCCCTGAGTCTCCTGCAGGAGAGAAAAGGGGGGATATAAATCCAACTCTCCTCCTCCTCCTCCTCCTCCTCCATAACAAGCAGCCTACAGCTCTGATGGACATACTGCGCTGTTTCTTGAGCTGCTGGCTAGAGACACAGTCGGCTTTCCTTGCTGGTGGGTGGACCTTTAAAGAAGGCACAGGAGGGTTTCTCAAGGGCTCAATGGGTCTCCATCAGAGGCACTCTGGACTGGCGCAGCCTTCTTTGGTTAAGGGGAGCCCTTTGGAAGTCAGCCAGGGGAAGTGTCTTTTTAACCAGCCCCTTCCCTCAAGCAAAGTGCAGTAAACCAAGAGCTCCACCTTCTGGCTGTCATATAATACTGTAATACTTTTTTTCCAGCGAACTCTTCCAGTGAAGAATGGAATGTTTGCCGCTCTTTCTGTCCCTATTCCTCCCAGGCATTAAGAACTGCGGATAACACATTAAATGTGTCTCTGCATGCGACAGATCAGTGGTGCACATTATGCAGTGCATTTCCACTCTTCTGATTTTCCCCCGACTTCTTGCTTTTCTATCCCACCCTTCATCTGAGAAGCTCAGGCTGGTGGAGCTGATTCACTTCTCCTCTCTCTTAGTCTCACAGTAACCCTGTGAGGTAGGCTAGGCTGAGCCATTGTGACTGCCTCAAGGGCATCCCGATCTGCTGTAGAAGAAGAACAGTTTGGATTTATAACCCCCTTTCTCCCCTGTAAGGAGACTCAAAGGGGCTTACAGTCTCCTTTCCCTACCCCCCCTCACAATAAACACCCTGTGAGGTGGGTGGGGCTGAGAGAGCTCCAAAGAACTGTGACTAGCCCAAGGTCACCCAGCTGGCATGTGTTGGAGTACACAAGCTAATCTAGTTCCCCAGATAAGCCTCCACAGCTGAAGTGGCAGAGCGGGGAATCAAACCCAGTTCTCCAGATTAGAGTGCATCTGCTCTTAACCACTACGCCACTGCTGCTCCTAGCTGAACATAGCTGAATATATGTAGTGTTCATACCCCTCCTCCTCATGGTGGGTGCTCCCTCCGCAACATGGCATCCCTTCAAATATCTAAACATGGCTATCATGTCACCTCTTCACCTTCTCTTCACCAAACTAAACATCCCCAGCTCCCTCAGTCTCTCCTTGTAGGTGAGCACGGATTCCACACCGGCCTCTCTTTAAAAACCTCCAAAGAAAGAGACTCCACCACACTTCAAGGTAGTGCATTCCACTGTCATACTGTCAGGAAGTTTTTCCTGATGTTTAGGTGGAATCTCTTTCCCTTCCCCTTGAACCCATTACTCCTGGACCTAGTCTCTGGAGCAACAGAAAACAAGCTTGCTCCCTCACCAACATGGCATCCCTTCAAATGTCTAAACATGGCTATCATGTCACCTCTTAACCTTCTCTTCACCAAACTAAACATGCCCAGCTCCCTAAGTCTCTCCTCGTAGGGCATGGAGTCCAGATCTTTGACCATTTTGGTTGCCCACCTCTGGACCCATTCCAGTTTGTCAATATTCATCTTGAATTGCAGTGCCCAGAACTGTACACAATATTCCAGGTGAGGTCTAACCAATGCAGAATAGAAAGATACAATTACATCCCTTGATCCAACCTAAATATTCTGACCCCTGAAACTTTGAGTGAAGATTTAATAACTGGCAGGGACACATTCTTCAAAGCGCTGAGCCAATAAACTGTCTCCGTGCCCAACCTTAATCTGTGTTTCCTTATGGGTTTTCTGTGTCCTTGACCTTGTTGATGCATGATGCCCTCTTCCTGTGGATTTTTGTGCCAGTGTTGAAAAACCTGTCCAGTAATTGTGAGTCTGTGGTTGAGGTTCAGATTATCTGTAGCACCCTGGCCCCTGGGGGCATTTCAAGAATAGATTTCAGCAACTCCTCCTCTGGACCTGTTTCAGCTCGTCAATATCCCTCTTGAATTGCGGTGCCCAGAACTGGACCCAATATTTCTGGTGAGGTCTAACCAAAGCAGAATAGAGAGGTACAATTACCTCGGCAAAATCCATCTTGGACCTAACCCATAATTTATTGATAATGCACTCCAAAATAAAAGCGACGGCTTTCTTTGGTCCGCTACATTTTGGAACTTTTTTAAAACTTACCCTGATCTGAATAGCCCAGGCCAGCCCCGCCTTGCCAGATCTCAGACGCTCATGTTTGCATCAAGACACCAAAGTGTGTTGCTCCACACTAGCTGAAACTGAACCTCTGCAGCTCAGGCGCCCAAACCCAACCGTGCTCCTTACGCAGGAAAGGCCGGCCACGGCTCGTGGCGATACGAATGTGCTGCAGCAGTGGCGTCCGAGGCTTCCGCAGGCAACTCATTTCCTCCAAGCTTCAAAATTAAAGCCGTGACGGATGAGCTGCCGGCTGTGTTTATTCAGGCCGGTTTGGGGGATGCGAGGCCCTGAAGATATTGAGCTGCGGCTGAAATCCCGCCAGCGCATTAAGGAGGCTGCCTACGAGCATCTAGGCATGACACATCGCAAAGAGGACCCGCAGTTATGAAATTGTACAGGTGATGGATGGGGAACGGCAATCGAGATGAAGTCGGCTTTCCCTTCCTGCCTCGCCTCTCCTCCCCGGATTGTGAGAACGCGGGCCGAGGCCTGATTTAAAGTTATGAGGACGTGTCGTCGCCAAGCACTTTCGGGTGCCCTTTCTACTTCCTGCCTGAACAAGATTTTATCGCTGCGCTGTTTCTCCCTTCTTATTTTGTATGACAGAAATTCCCACATGCTCGGAGGGAGAGTATGGTTACCCTTTGTGGGTGGTACCATGGGGACGGAGCCAGAGACCATGATGAACAGGGCTTCTTCCAGCTTTAAGGTTAAAAACATAGCAGGGAGCAGAGATTACCGCTAAGAAGAGAGCCCGTGCGGAGGAATTAATGCCGCGCAGGTGTTTTACGGGAGATACAAAAATTAACCCACATCAGCGATCCAAAGAAGTCTGGCTAATCAGCCTGGCAGGGTATACTAAGAAGAAGAGAAGAGTTTGGATTTACATCCCACCTTTCTCTCCTGCAAGGAAGCTCAAGGTGGCTTACAAGCTCCTTTCCTTTCCTCTCCCCACAACAGACACCTTGTGAGGAAGATGGGGCTGAGAGATTCCTGAAGAACTGTGACAGGCCCAAGGTCACCCAGCAGGAATGTAGGAGCACGGAAACACATCTGGTTCACCAGATAAGCCTCTGCCACTCAGGTGGAGGAGAGGGGGATCAAACCCGGTTCTCCAGATTAAAATCCACCTGCTCTTAACCAATATACCACATTGGCTTAAGAGTCCTGGATGGGAATGCAGACATGAGTCAGATGCAAAAGGAAGAGGTCCATCTCACGGTGACAAGATCTGGAAGTGAGTGACACATTGCAGTGGTAGAAAATGCCGCAGCATCGTCTGTGAGAGCGGAAATCAAAGGGAAGCCAGTGACAGACAATTGGGCAGTTTTGTCACACCTAAACATGACCAGGCTAGAAAAAAATGGTAGAATTCTAAGGCTTCTGTTTGAAGGACCATCTTCTCCCATATGCGCCTGCCTGCCTCAGGAACAAAGATCAGAGGAACAGGTTTCTTTACTGTACAACTAGCCCAAGAAACTCATCTAGTGGGTATGTGAGAGGGGGGCTTTTCAGTGGTGGCGCCACAGTTATGGAACAACTTCAGTGGCGGTCCCTCTCTCTTGATCATTAGGAGGCAGCAAAAGATAATTTTATTTACAGTGGCCTTTAATTCATTCTTCTGCCGTAAGAGAGCCAGCATGGAACAGTGGCTAAGAGCGGTGGACTCTAATCTGGAGAATCGGGTTCGATTTACCACTTGTCCACGTGACTTGCGGACTCTTATCTGAATGGACTAGTTTCTGGGCGATGGGTGACCTTGGGCTAGTCACAGTTCTCTCGAACTCTCTCAGCCCCACCTACCTCTCACAAAGGTCTTGGGCAAACAAGGGAAAGGAATTTGTAAGCCACCTTGAGTCTCCTTACAAGAGCGAAAGGTGGGATATAAATCCAAAATTCTCTCTCTCTCCCAGCACTTTTAAATTATCAATTTAAACTAGTGGGTTGTATGCATTTTATGGTAGGTTGTTACTATTCACATTAGAAGCTGCCTTGAATGTTCCTGTAAATTAAAAAGGTGGCTAATAAATGTTTGAAAGACATAAAATACAGAAATAACTCTATATCAATGAAAATGAAGTCCACCGGCTAAGACACCGAGCTACAAATCAGAAAGTTCCCAGCTCAAGCCTTCCTATCTAAACTTGCTAGCAACCGCAGACTAGCTTTTCTGCCTCTCTTTGTCCTCTGACGTTTGTAATATATAGATAATAATACAAATTCTCCTTTTCTCTGCGGCAGTCAAGATCGTGAGCCAAAAATGCAGGCCTTCTGTTCAGAATACTTGATTGCACTAAATGAATCCTGGGCATTTTTCTTATTTGTATCATTTATTTGTGACGCATCTCCCGGCCACGAGAAAACCAGCCGAGTTAGGAGGCTTCTGAGAATTTGAGCTGAATGTCACAGCCCAGAATCACTAGGAAATTGTATTTAAAACGCAAGCCATGATTACCAAATTGTTTCGAGAACTGCAGGCTTATGACCGGTGACAGGTGAATTGTCCTTCGCTCCGTTTGGAATTGGATTGGAAATTATGAGCTTTCTCAGAGAATGTTCAGAAAGAAAAACTCATTCGTTCCCTCAGAATTTTTTTCCAGGTTTTCACATCAGTGTGTGCATGCTAGTGGCATTGGGGAGATAAGCCATCCTAACAATCACCAACTATCTTTAAGAGTGCAATGTCAACATTAGCCCAAATAAACTCAAAAATACACACGTTGCACACAGCCAGAGTGCAACGTGTGTATTTTTGAGTTTAATTGGGGAGATAAGAACATAAGAACATAAGAACAAGCCAGCTGGATCAGACCAGAGTCCATCTAGTCCAGCTCTCTGCTACTCGCAGTTGCTCACCAGGTGCCATTGGGAGCTCACAGGCAGGATGTGAAAGCAATGGCCTTCTGCGGCTGTTGCTCCCAAGCACCTGGTCTGTTAAGGCATTTGCAATCTCAGATCAAAGAGGATCAAGATTGGTAGCCATAAATCGACTTCTCCTCCATAAATCTGTCCAAGCCCCTTTTAAAGCTATCCAGGTTAGCAGCCATCATCACCTCCTGTGGCAGCATATTCCAAACACCAATCACACGTTGCGTGAAGAAGTGTTTCCTTTTATTAGTCCTAATTCTTCCCCCCAGCATTTTCAATGAATGCCCTAGTTTGATATTGTGAGAAAGAGAGAAAAATTTCTCTCTGTCTACATTTTCTACCCCATGCATAACTTTATAGACTTCAATCATATCCCCCCTCAGACGTCTCCTCTCCAAACTAAAGAGTCCCAAACGCTGCATCCTCTCCTCATAAGGAAGGTGCTCCAGATGTGTCTTATCATGTTTCTCATGGTAACTGTAGTTCAGTGTAGGGAAAGGCTTGCTTGGAAAGTCAACTGATGGTCGGATAAGAGTTTGGAAGATTAGATTAGATGATGCTGGACTAGAACAGGGGTCTGCAACCTGCGGCTCTCCAGATGTTCATGAACTACAATTCCCATCAGCCCGTCAGCATGGGAATTGTAGTTCATAGTATCTGAACATGGTGCAGGACATGACTAGAATGTGGAGTTCAAATTCCCACACTGCCATGAAGCTTATTGGATAAACTTGGCCAAGTCGCTTAGCTTTGCCTACCCTGACAAAATTGTTGTGAGGATACAGCGGAAAAGGAGGGACTCGTGTGTGTGAAGGGAGAGTGGGACACAAATAAGACAGGTGAAGCATTTTGCTAGGAACAGTCGGGGGAATTAACCCAAACAGAGAAGATGTGGGTTAACCAAAAGGTTACTCAACAGGCTGACCTAGTCTTGCAATTCCCATTAATTAATCAATCCCATTAATCAATTAATCAATCAATGCTAGTTTCCACTTGAGAAAGGGGCTTAGCATGAAATAACTTCGGTTAAATGCATCAATAAAGCCTTGGGTGGATACAGATGTTGGATGCTCAAAGTCTTGACTTATGTTCTGATCTAGAGAAGAAGAAGAAAAAGAAGAAGAAGAAGAAGAAGAAGAAGAGGAGGAGGAGGAGGAGGAGGAGGAGGAGGAGGAGGAGTTTGGATTTATATCCCCCCTTTCTCTCCTGTAGGAGACTCAAAGGGACTTACAATCTCCTTGCCCTTCCCCCCTCACAACAAACACCCTGTGAGGTAGGTGGGGCTGAGAGAGCTCCGAGAAGCTGTGACTAGCCCAAGGTCACCCAGCTGGCGTGTGTGGGAGTGTACAGGCTAATCTGAATTCCCCAGAGAAGCCTCCACAGCTCAGGCGGCAGAGCTGGGAATCAAACCCGGTTCCTCCAGATTAGATGCACAAGCTCTTAACCTCCTACGCCACTGCTGACGGGTGAGAGGACATTGGCTGAAGGCCAAACACAGGCTAGAAATGCATACTTTGAATTCAGGTCATTACGAGTATCAGTAACGTCACCGCAAAATTGAAAGCCATTGGGGTTCACGGTTACACTCAGACTCAGACCTAGAAGATCCAGGTTCAAATCTTGCTCTACTATAAGAGTCATTGAGTGATTTGGAATCAAAGCCTCAAGAGGAACTTCTGGATCCAGTGTTGACTGGTTTAGCTGATATGAATGAAAAAGACAAACTGGACAACATGCTAATGGGTGGGGATAACAGAGTTACAATAGCGCAGTTATGTTAATTAATTTGTAAATATAGAAGGAAATAGGGATAGAATTTTAAGGGGTGGGCCATCAATTAAATATAATTACACACAGTATTAAATACAGGTTTTTAATCTAGAAACACAGAATTTTAAATAGGATTTTTCAGGAAGCATTCTTCCCGATGCTACAGGCTGAATTTCTTGTATATATTGTACTTCTGTTGATATAGGTTACTTAATGTAGACTCTTGTTTATTTGAACTGGTTGTTGACTGAAATAAATTGATGAGAAGGAGGAGGAGGGAATCAGTCTCTCTCTGTCCAACCTACCACACAGGGTTGTTGTGAGAATAACAAACAGGCTGTAAGAAGGATATATATCACATTGAACTGTTTAGAAGAGGAACATATGAATCAATATGGAAGGGCAGGGATATGCTAAAATCACCCTGAAAAAATTTGCTTAGTTCTTCAAAACTTGTTTTTTTCTTAACTTAAAACTACTCCCTTGGTTTGACCAAGTATGACCCACTAAATCTGTCTGCAAAATGACCATTCAGATAAAATGGGTTGGCACCTCTACTAGAGAAGGGCCTTACAATTCTTTATTAGGAGACTTTTGCTATTACAAAGAACAATCCCTTCCCGGGGTTCCTCAACAGGGAATTGGCACCCGTAGAGTAGACACAACCTCTATAAGGGAAAGATACTCAACGCGCTACCCGCAGTGCCCTCTAGAGGTCACCCTAACAACCTTCCACAGATGGAAACGGAATAAGCAAATGGATCACTAATCAAATCAATTTCCTCCCCGAAAATTGATTCGGGATTGAAGGGGAAGGATGAGTCCAGCATGATTGCTATTGTTAAGCCAGAACATCAAGTTGATGAATCACGGTCATTACACGGTGCTGCACAAGGCAGAACCATGAGTTCGGAGAGGCTGCCTGTGCAAATGATTGGGGTTAACAAGGAAAAGATATAGATCTTGATGAACGGGACTGGAAGCAAAGGACCTGTGCGTACACATCAAGGAGATTCAAGAGACGGCGTGCGCACGAACAAATGCATGAAACCGAGTGCCAAGGGGCAGTGCTGGGGAGGGCGAGTAAATCAATATATTTGCATAGCTTAGATCCACATAATTAGCCACCCGACTTTACTGCCCATATCGTAACTGCAGTAAATGATAGTGTAATCCATGCTAAATTTGAAATTGGGACAAGTTTGTGGAAGGTACTGTTGCCCTACCCATGACCTATCCAAAGGTTAGACGACATGCCCAATCTTGTCAGATCTCAGAAGCGAAGTACATGGAAGGGAGTCCACCAACCATGACTGCAGAAGAATTGCAAATATAATATATATATAATTTATATATAATAAATAATAATAATAATAATAATAAACCAGCCCTGCTTTTTACTTGTCTTGAAAAGCCTTTGTTGGGATGCAGTGGTGGAGCTACAAGGGAGCAGAGCGGGTGCATGTTGCACCGGGAGCGTGCCTGGGGTGCAAAAATCGCCCCCTTCCCCCACCCCACCAGTTTTGCCCATTTTCAGCCAGCAGCAGGGGCGTAACGAGGCAGCCCTGGGCAAACTGTAGCCCTGGGCAAAGCCTGAGTTGGATGCCCCATGGGCGGCCACTCCACCACGACCAAATTTTTTTTGCACCAGGACATTGGTGCCTGCAGGGGGTGCATTTTTAGACATATCAGCACCACAATTTCAGCATATCATCAGGTGACTGTCCTTATGCTACTCACCCAGTTTGGTGAGGTTTGGTTCAAGGAGTCAAAAGTTATGGACCCTCAAAACTGTAGCCCTCATCTCCTATTAGCTCCCACTGGAAACAATGGGGGATGGGGCACCTATAACTTTGGACTCCCTGAACCAAATCTCACCAAACATGGGGGGTAACATAAGGACAGTCTCCTGATGATACGCTGAAATTTTGGTGCTGCTAGCCTAAAAACTGCGCCCCCTGCAGGCCAAAAATGGAAAACCACTAAAATACCCCAAAACGAACCCTGCATTTTGATGCCTCCCACAAGGTGATGCCCTGGGCAGCTGCCCACCTTGCCCAATGGGCATTACGCCAGTGGCCAGCAGAAAGGTATTTTCTGCCAGTTGGAAAAAGTAAGCAGGGGGGCCCATGGGGGCAGGGTCACAGGGGACAGGGGCGGGGCGTGAGTGCATTCCTGCTCAGCTATGCCTCTGTAACTCTTAACAGCATTTCACACACACACACACACACACACCCCTTTCTCTCCCCTGTTTTAGGACTTTCTAGCTACAACTCTTTTAAACAATAATGAAAAGTGCTGAAAATGTATTGTTGAAGGCTTTCACGGCCGGAAACACTGGGGTGCTGTGTGGTTTCCCGGCTGTATGGCCGTGTTCTAGCAGCATTCTCTCCTGACGTTTCGCCTGCATCTGTGGCTGGCCTCTTCAGAGGAGCCACAGATGCAGGCGAAACGTCAGGAAATCACTACTGAATGCAACCCTCCAGCCAGCTACAGCCTAGTGCTAATCTTTAAACTTTAAAATCAAACACAGGTCGTGCCACAGGTGGCTCGATGGGTGAAGTAACAGACAGGTTAAGTGATCAGAGAAGTTAAAGGGAGCTAATGGACCCCACCGTTCCCTCCTCCTCCTTGGGAGGGTTTTAATGAGGGTTTTGTCGCTGGACGCCGCTTTAATGTACTGACCGCTGTATTTTAATGGGTTTTTAGTTTCTTATCGTTAATGGAGCCTGTGTTATTTATTACATTTTGTAACTGTTATTTGCTCCAACTGTTTTGCTTGTATTTGTCATGAAGTTATGCTGTGCACTGCCCAGAGCCCTTCGGAGGTAGGGCGGTACATAAAACTCAATAATAAATAAAAAAATAAAAAAATCTGGATAGGTCAGGGGATGAAACTTAGCCCCCCCCCCCCCCATGCAGAACGATGCACTTTCAATTCACTTTCACTGCACTTTGCAGCTGGATTTTACTGTGCGGAATAGCAAAATCCATTTGCAAACAATTGTAAAAGTGGACTGAAAGTGCATTATTGGGCATGTGTGGGAGGGACCTAAGTATACCTATAAAGTAGCTGTATGCAGAATAGGGCCAGTGGTCGATGTAGGCCAGGTGTCTCCAATGTGCTGCCACAGGAGGTGGTGATGGCCACTAACCTGGATAGCTTTAAAGGGGGCTTGGACAGAT
Source organism: Sphaerodactylus townsendi (assembly GCF_021028975.2). Classification (NCBI taxonomy): domain Eukaryota; kingdom Metazoa; phylum Chordata; class Lepidosauria; order Squamata; family Sphaerodactylidae; genus Sphaerodactylus; species Sphaerodactylus townsendi. The sequence goes on from NC_059437.1 coordinate 51,109,723, forward strand.
TTATGGAGGAGAAGTGGATTTATGGCTACCAATCTTGATCCTCCTTGATCTGAGGTTGCAAATGCCTTAGCAGACCAGGTGCTCAGGAGCAACAGCCACAGAAGGCCATTGCTTTCACCTCCTGCATGTGAGCTCCCAAAGACACCTGGTGGGCCACTGCGAGTAGCAGAGTGCTGGACTAGATGGACTCTGGTCTGATCCAGCAGGCTAGTTCTTATGTTCTTATGTTCTAATGGGCACCACGGAATAAGCCAATGCCTTTCCCGGTCCTTGCCAAGTGTTTTTTTTAGCAATGGTAGAGGCAGATGTGTACCCTATGAGCTACTGATTGATCTGCAAATCTGATTGGCTAAGCAGATTTCTACAAAGCTGCTACTTGCACGCAGCTGCTGCTACAATACAAGAATCTGCGCGAAGCGATTGAAGTTAGACTGTGTGCGTTTTGCATGACAATGCTTCAAAATGGTCTGTTCATTCCAGCCCTGAGCTGGAGTAGCCCAGGCGAGCTGGATATACAAAGCAGTGGTGCGACGCGCCCTTGGAGTCCCTGTGTTCACTTCTGAGATGCCACATCTCAAAAGGATGTCGAAGAAATGGAAAAGAAGTGCAGAGAAGGGCAACGAGGATGATTGAGGGACTGGAGCACCTTCCTTGTGAGAAGCTGCAGCGTTTGGGACTCTTTAGTTTAGAGAGAGGAGACATCTGAGGGGGGCTATGAGTGAAGGCCATAAAATTATGCATAGGGTAGAAAATGTTGACTTTTCTCTCTTTCTCACAATACTAGAACCAGGGGGCATACACTGAAAATGCTGGGGGAAGAATTAGGACTAATAAAAGGAAACACTTCGTCACGCAAGGTGTGATTGGTGTTTGGAATATGCTGCCACAGGAGGTGGTGATGGCCACTAACCTGGATAGCTTTAAAAGGGGCTTGGACAGATTTATGGAGGAGAAGTCAATTTATGGCTACCAATCTTGATCCTCTTTGATCTCAGATTGCAAATGCCTTAGCAGACCAGGTGCTCGGGAGCAGCAGCAGCAGCAGAAGGCCCTTGCTTTCACCTCCTGCATCTGAGCTCCCAAAGGCACCTGGTGGGCCACTGCGAGTAGCAGAGAGCTGGACTAGATGGACTCTGGTCTGATCCAGCTGGCTTGTTCTTATGTTCTAATGGGCACCATGGAATAAGCCAATGCCTTTCCCGGTCCTTGCCAAGTGTTTTTTTTTTAGCAATGGTAGAGGGGGAAGGCAGATGTGGCTTTTGCCTAGCAGGCTACTGATTGATCACTGCAAATCTGATTGGCTAAGCAGATTTCTAAAAACGCTGCTTTGCACGCAGCTGCTGCTACAATACAAGAATCTTCTCGGAGCGATTGAAGTTAGACTGTGTGCGTTTTGCATGACAATGCTTCAAAATGGTCTGTTCATTCCAGCCCTGAGCTGGGTAACCCGGGCGAGCTGGATATAAAGCAGTGGTGCGACCGCACTTGGAGTCCTGTGTTCACTTCTGGTCACCACATCTCAAAAAGGATATCGAAGAAATGGAAAAAGTGCAGAGAAGGGCAACGAGGATGATTGAGGGACTGGAGCACCTTCCTTGTGAGGAGAGGCTGCAGCGTTTGGGACTCTTTAGTTTAGAGAGGAGACATCTGAGGGGGGCTATGATTGAAGTCTATAAAATTATGCATGGGGTAGAAAATGTTGACAGAGAGAAATTTTTCTCTCTTTCTCACAATACTAGAACCAGGGGGCATACACTGAAAATGCTGGGGGGAAGAATTAGGACTAATAAAAGGAAACACTTCGTCACGCCACGTGTGATTGGTGTTTGGAATATGCTGCCACAGGAGGTGGTGATGGCCACTAACCTGGATAGCTTTAAAAGGGGCTTGAACAGATTTATGGAGGAGAAGTCGATTTATGGCTACCAACCTTGATCCTCTTTGATCTGAGATTGCAAATGCCTTAATAGTCCAGGTGCTCAGGAGCAGCAGCCACAGAAGGCCATTGCTTTCACATCCTGCATGTGAGCTCCCAGAGGCACCTGGTGGGCCACTGCGAGTAGCAGAGAGCTGGACTAGATGGACTCTGGTCTGATCCAGCTGGCTTGTTCTTATGTTCTTATGATCTTGTCAGATCTCAGGAGCTAAGCAGGGACAGTCTTGGTTTGAGAGTCTGAGAGCCAGCATGGTGTAGTTGTGGTTAAAAGCAGTGCACTCTAATCTGGAGAACGGGATTTGGTTCCCTGTTTCCTCCACCTGAAGCCTGCTGGGTGACCTTGGGCTAATCCCAGTTCTCAGCCTCAGCCCCGCCTGACTCACAAGGTGTCTGCTGGGGGGAGAGGAAAGGAAAGGAGCTTGTAAGATGCTTTGAGACGCCTTACAGGAGAGAAAAGCATACAACTCCAAACTCTTCTTTGTCTTTCCAGCAGCTGTCAGTGGTCTTTCCCTGTAAGGGACGCAGGAGGAGCCGGATCCCCATGATAAGACGACCTAAGAAACGGGGCTTTAATTATTCAGATGTGCCAGTTCTATTCCAGATCTCCCTTTGCCTGCTTTCTGCCAAGAAGTGGTTTCCCGCAATGGCTGTCCCAGCCTGGGCCTGCTGTTCCCCACAACATAGTACAGTGGTGGCAAACCTTTGGCACTCCAGATGTTATGGACTACAATTCCCATCAGCCTCTGCCAGCATGGTCAATTGACCATGCTGGCAGGGGCTGATGGGAATTGTAGTCCATAACATCTGGAGTGCCAAAGGTTCGCCACCACGGACATAGTACAATTCTCCTGCCATTTTGAATCTCTAACAGGTAGGCCTTCAGACGCTGATAGATGAGAGCTTTTGCCATTAACAATGATGCATCGGTCCCCCACCAATGTTGGGGTGGAATGCTGCTCTCGCAAATACTAATGGGGATTTTATTTGCTTGGCTTTAAAGAGGGCGGCTTGGGAATTTTCCGCCTCCCTCCCTCCCTCCCGCCTTCCTTCCCTTTCATCCTTTATTGCCTGGTTGATTTATTTCTTCTCACCGGCACAGAAAGCCAAGTTGGGCACCAGCAAGATATTCGAGTGCTGAAGTCAGCTGTTTATGAGTTCCAGCAGATGTTCCGTTTCTAAGATACTTGTAAAGAAAAGGGGCGGGGGGGGGAGGGGAAGGGGAGACTCTACCTCATTTCAGCTATGCATCATTTTGTCCTTTCCTCTCCGCACTTTCTAAGGCACAAGGCAAGCGTTTCTATCCTCGGATGCGGATCCAATATGCCAACCGAGACCGGGGCAGCGGGAAGAAGAGCTGAGCTCGCCCAAAGTAGGCTTTGTGCTGCTAGAAGAAACATGAGCATCAGTCCCAAAAAAACACCTCTTCCCGGCCAGAAGGGCTTTAGCAGATAACCTACTTATTTCTGGCAGAGCATGAGAAGAGAGGGATGGGGTGCCTGTCACGGAAACGGACGGGCCTCCGAGCCTGCCGCTGTTGGAACCAAGGAACCGATTTTTCGGTTTCAAAGATACTGCCCCTCTTCTGGGCTTGATGTGGGGTACAGGAGATGGGGCAGGATGAACTGCAGCAGAGCTGGGGTGGGTGGGGGGCTTGGGTTGAAATCCCCACTGTCACCGGGCCTAGGTACTAAAGCCACTGCTATAAATAAAAAGGGTTTTGTGCTCATCCTTAGTCACCACTCCAAGCTAGCACGGAACCACACTTCATGGATTTCTCACCAATAAGAACATAAGAACAAGCCAGCTGGATCAGACCAGAGTCCATCTAGTCCAGCTCTCTGCTACTCGCAGTGGCCCACCAGGTGCCTTTGGGAGCTCTCGTGCAGGAGGTGAAAGCAATGGCCTTCTGCTGCTGCTGCTCCTGAGCACCTGGTCTGCTAAGGCATTTGCAATCTGAGATCAAAGAGGATCAAGATTGGTAGCCATAAATCGACTTCTCCTCCAGAAATCTGTCCAAGCCCCTTTTAAAGCTATCCAGGTTAGTGGCCATCACCACCTCCTGGGGACTCCAAGCCAGTGTGGTATAGTGGTTAGAGCGTTAGACTACAATCTAGGAGAGAAGATTGTTGGGCTACAGTCTAGGTTCAAGTCTCCACCTTGCTGGGTAAACTTGGGCCAGTCATACCATCTGAACCTACCCTACCTCACCGGCACTAAACATTTAGCTGCAGTTAAAGTTACTTCTGGCCTGTTTTATTCCTTTCACAACCTGTTGCTTCTTCCTTATGTCCAAGGAGATAAAGCAAGATGTAAATACCTTAATACTTTAACTAACTTAATACTTTAACTAGGAGCAGCAGTGGCGTAGGAGGTTAAGAGCTCGTGTATCTAATCTGGAGGAACCGGGTTTGATTCCCCACTCTGCCACCTGAGCTGTGGAGGCTTCTCTGGGGAATTCAGATTAGCCTGTACACTCCCACACGCCAGCTGGGTGACCTTGGGCTAGTCACAGCTTCTCGGAGCTCTCTCAGCCCCACCCACCTCACAGGGTGTTTGTTGTGAGGGGGGAAGGGCAAGGAGATTGTCAGCCCCTTTGAGTCTCCTGCAGGAGAGAAGGGGGGGATTTAAATCCAAACTCCTCCTCCTCCTCCTCCTCCTCCTCCTTCTAATACTTAATGCTTTAACTAAAGGCTGGACTTTTGATTATGGGTGGGGGAGTTTGGCTCCACCCTTGGGAATGAGGTTGGGCACTGCACAGGTTGACGCAACAGTTGGGCACCAACAGAGTTGGCCCTCCCCCAGGGTAAGAGCCCCGAGGAAGGCATTTCCGCTGGTGCAGGCCCATGCCGTCCCCAGAAGGGGATTTGCCTCCCCTACCAGTGCTGTAAAAGTGTGTGAACGGCCCAAGGTCACCCAGGAAGTTTCCACGGTAGGGTGAGGATTCCAATCTGGGTTTCTCAGTCCCCAGTTGCACGCCTTAACTCTACCCCCTGCCAGCTCTCGAATCTTTGAGTATTCCCTGCATAATCAAAACTAATTTATCAGGCAGGAGGTTGGATGAAGTCGTGCTATGAAAGTGGTCTCAGACTGAAGAGGCCTGTCCTGACGAAACCTAGTTTTGTACGTGTGAGGATCCCTCAAGCATTGTTAAAATTTCCTCCATGGTCAGCAACAAATCCATCATACAGGGGAGCCAGTTTGGGGCAGCATCTATAACACGTTCCCGTCTCTTTGCAATTAGCAATGCTCAAATATTTGTACTGGCAAATTAATTGGATTAAAGGTATTTTTACAAATGGCTATTTAACTCATACACACATATGTAAACACACATATACAGATGCATGGATATAGATATAGATAGGAATTCTAGCCGCATGCTGCGAGAGCATTTTCCAAGCTATTTGGCATTATTATCTGCCAGAAATCTGAAATGATGAGCTTAGAAAATGGACATTGATATAATTTCCCCCAAGTAGATGCATTTCAATATAGTCCCAGAGAACCAAATACATAGAAACCGCTAGAATGAAATACTGGGCTATTACCCAGTTAAATAAATGTTAACTGATTACACAAATGCCTTTCCATCAATTAATTATTCGATTAAATATACATAAATCTGCATACATGTAAATAGCAGCCCTGAAGGAAAAAAATTCTTTGTTCTTTGATGGTTCACGAACACAAGACCTTAGACCAGTGATTCCCAACCAGGGTTCCGTGGTACCCTGGGGTGCCATGAGCATGTCCTAGGTGTACCATGGCAAAGCTACTGCCCCCCCCCCACTGGAATCAAATGGATTTTGAAGGGGGGGGAGTGGAAGCCTCATGGGCTCCCTTTACACAACATTGAATAACAGCATTGTTTTATTTGGGTGCTGTGTGGTTTCCGGGCTGTATGGCCGTGTTCTAGCAGCATTCTCTCCTGACGTTTCGCCTGCATCTGTGGCTGGCATCTTCAGAGGATCTGATGTTGGAAAAGCAAGTGGAGTATATATCTGTCCAGGGTGTGTGGGGAGTGTCCAGGGTGGGTGGGGAAACCTTGTCTGTGAGTAACAAAGGCGGCAACCAGATCAATAGTTGAGGGCATCTGAATAGAAGTATGAGTAACAATGAAGACTATAGCCTGGGAGTAACCCTGTAGATAGCAAGGTCACTGGTGGGAGCATCTGAATAGAAGTATCCTGGCCTTTGTTTCTTTTGTCTATGGTCATCCTGTGTTTGTGTGGAGCTGGTTTGACACAGTCTTGACCCTAGTATTTTTCAGCACTGGCAGCCAAGTTCTGTTCATTTTCAGAGTTTCTTCCTTCCTGTTAAAATTGTCCATGTGCTTATGGATTTCAATTGCTTCTCTGTGTAGTCTGACGTAGTGGCTTTCAGAGTGGTCCAGAATTTCTGTTTTTTCAAATAATATTCTATGTCCAGGTTGGTTTATCATGTGTTCTGCTATTGCTGATTTTTCTGGCTGAAATAGTCTGCAGTGCCTTTCGTGTTCTTTGATACGTGTCTGTGCGCTGCGTTTGGTGGTTCCTATGTAGACTTGTCCACAGCTGCATGGTATGCGATAGACTCCTGCAGTAGCTAAAGGATCCCTCTTATCCTTTGCTGAACGTAGCATCTGTTGAATTTTCTTAGTGGGTCTGTAGATTGTTTGTAGGTTGTGCTTCTTCATCAGTTTTCCTATGCGATCAGTGGTTCCCTTGATGTATGGCAGGGGTAGGGAACCTGCGGCTCGAGAGCCGCATGTGGCTCTTCTGCCCTTGCACTGCGGCTCCACGAGCCAAGCCGCCGGCCCCATCCTTGCCCGCCCTGCAGGCAGCAGGGCGGGCGCACCAACTGCCCATGGTTGGCTGGGCCACGCCGTGGGCTTCCCCTCTCACCCGCCCCGTTGGAGCGGGGTGGGCGCTTTCCCGGCGGCTGGCAAGGCCGAGCCACCGGCTTCATCCTTGCCCGCCCTGCAGGCAGCAGGGCAGGCGCACCAATGGCCCGCGGCCGGCTGGGCCACGCCGCAGGCTTCCCCTCTCGCCCGCCCCGTTCGAACGGGGCGGGCGCTTCCCTGGCGGCCAGTGAGGCCGAGCCACTGGCCCCATCCTTGCCCGCCCTGCAGGCAGCAGGGCGGACACATCCATGCGCTTCTCAGAATGAGCGGAGTAAAAGGTAAAAAAAAACACCCCTATATATATATAGTGTTATCTTTATTTTAAATGTCAAAAATTATTTGCGGCTCCAAGTGTTTTCTTTTCCCGTGGAAAATGGGTCCAAATGGCTCTTTGAGTGTTAAAGGTTCCCTACCCCTGATGTATGGTAAGAACACCTTCCCTCTAGATGGCTCTTTATCTTTGTTCATGTGGCTTGTTCTTGGTCTTGCAGCCCTTCTGATTTCTGTATTAGAGTAACCATTAGCCTGTAGAGCCCTGTTTAGGTGATTCAATTCATCTTGTAGGAGGTGAGGTTCACAGATTCTGTTTGCGCGATGTACCAAAGTTTTTATGGTGCTCCTTTTTTGGCCTGGATGGTGATTGGAGTTTTTGTGTAGATATCTGTCTCTGTGAGTAGGTTTTCTGTATACTGTGTGTCCCAATTGCTGGTTTGGTTTGCGGATGACTAAAACATCTAAAAATGGCAGTTTTCCTTCATTTTCTTTCTCCATAGTAAATTGGATGTTTGGGTGGATCTTGTTGATATGGTCCAGGAACTTGTTTAGTTCTTCTTCTCCGTGGCTCCAAATGGCTCCGTGGCTCCAAATTGACCTGGTTGCCGCCTTTGTTACTCACAGACAAGGTTTCCCCACCCACCCTGGACACTCCCCACACACCCTGGACAGATATATACTCCACTTGCTTTTCCAACATCAGATCCTCTGAAGATGCCAGCCACAGATGCAGGCGAAACGTCAGGAGAGAATGCTGCTAGAACACGGCCATACAGCCCGGAAACCACACAGCACCCAAGTGATTCCGGCCGTGAAAGCCTTCGACAAAGCATTGTTTTATTTGCCTAAATTCGGTGTGGATGGGGGGGTAGATTTAAAGGGAGCTCTCCCTTTAAATCCCTCCAATCCACACTGTATTTAGGCAAACAAACAACGCGGCTGTCAACACTGCTTTCCCTTCCCTCTATCCCTTCCCGCTTGCCACTCCCCCCACCTACAGGCCAAAAATGGGGAAAAAACCCTTGAAAATGCAAAAAAATTTCAAACGAACCTCAAGGGTACCCTGAGATATGAAGAGCAAGGTCAAGGGTACCACGACAAAAAGGTTGGGAAACACTGCCTTAGACAAAACAATCCCTTTCAGGTGGTTAAGAAATGGAAAGGCTTTTCAAAACTGGTTAGAAAAGTTACTCCCTTTTGAAAGTTGGTTAGAAGATGCATCCCCTTCTCTGTGGAAGTGGGAGAATATGAGCAACAAAATAAATGTGATGAGGGTCAGAGGAATTGAACCTTTTGCTCCAAAGTTGCTCGAGAAAATGTGGAGAAAATGTGGTTGCATAATCTATTTTAACCGAAGTTGGGACACAGAAGGCCATGGTGAAGGAATGTGTACCACGGAACCCACTAATGAAAGAGAACAGGGACATAGATGGTCTCAAAAGGAGGATGAAATGAAAAGCAGCAATTGGGTCTGGAGTGCATAAAAGTTCTATGTAGCTTCAAACTAACCAGAGAATCCAAAGTGGAAGGAAGATGACTTGGTCCCTTCCAGAAATGAAAATAGCTGCTATAGATTTGATTGGATAGAACACAGTCAACTGACCTTGCTTAGCTGATGCAACTCAGCAGCAAGAAAGGCAAGTGACTGCCAGAGAGTCTGAAAAGACAGATCTTTTTATTTCCATTCGCCCTGTTAACTAATGAAATCTCAGTGTCAGGAGATGCCCCCACTGGGGATCAAACTCGCAACGTCAACCGCGAAAGGGCAAGACCCTCGGCTGCATAAATGATAAAGCTGCATCCCAGTGACCTGCCCTATAAATAAGCGTATGGCTGATTCAGTGCATTAGGCGTTACTGCATGTCCTTTCTCGACAGCCAAAGGCTTGGAGGTCTCGGTCGGAATGCACCTTTCAAGGTAAACTCATCCTCTTCCTCCTGAAAAGGCAAACCAGAGCCAGGCTCCTATCATCCCTTCTGTGCAGCCCCAAAGGGTCATCATTTGTGTGATGATCCCGCACTGATGGCATATGAGCCAGTGAGCCACATTAAATGGATCAGTCTTGGACAAGTGGATGAAACAACCATAGAGTTGGACGAGACACCAAGGACCATCAAGTCCAACCCCTGCAATGCAGGAACACAAAATCAAAGCACTCCTGACAGATGGCCATCCATCCAAGAGGAGACTTCACCACACTCTGAGGTAGTGCATTCCACTATCGAACAACCCTTACTGTCAGGAAGTTTTTCCTGGTGTTTAGGTGGAATCTCCTTTCCTTCATCTTGAACCCATCAGTCCTGGTCTTAGTCTCTGGAGCAGTAGAAAACAAGCTTGCTCCCTCTACAACATGACATCCCTTCAGATATCTACACGTGTCTATCATGTCACCTCTTCACCTTCTCTTCACCAAACTAAACATCCCCAGCTCCCGAAGTCTCTCCTCGTACAGTATGGACCCTTGACCTTTGACCATTTTGGTTGCCCTCCTCTGGACCTGTTCCAGCTTGTCAATATTAAATGGGTCCAGAGGAGGGCAACCAAAATGAGTGCAACCAGCGATGGAGCCATCACTCTTGAGAAACACAAGGTCACAACAACCCAACCCAACTCGCTGATGCCTTTGAAGCATGAAGATGTTCTCTATTTAAAGGGTATGCAGGGGAGACACGCAGGAAATGGGCTGCTTCTTTCGGATCCGTGTTTCTGATTATGTAAAATAATTCTAAGCTGATCAATCGATCGTTATTACAGTCATAGGCCGGCATAAGGGAAATACAATTAAAAGGATAAAATATATTAAAACTGTAAATACAGATCTAACGGAATCTACTGGCAGGAGAAAACTGGGAATACAGAAAGTTATGGGAACATAAAGAGGGTGGGATAGAAGTGTAAATATTAAAAGGAAACAAGGCATAAGGGAACAATAACATTGGCAGATAAAAGACTATAATCACAGTAAACTCGAGCAAGAATTTCAATAGGGACCATGGAAATGTGTGTAAATGGAAGGTCTGTTCACATGGCCACATTATACCTCCCCAAAGGGTTCCCAGGGCCAAAAAGAATAGGGAAAGCCTGTATTTTTTAAATGATTTGATATAGTCTTGATCAATACCCTAGACATTCGGTAAAATTCAGATTTGGATTTATTCAGGCATAAAATTATCTGTATGCCTGAATAAGACAAATAACATATTCAGATATACCCAACATACCCCACAAAATCGGGTCCATCTGATTTTTTTTGTATTTTTGGTGTTGTTTTGCATTTTGGCCTGCAGGGGGCACACTTTTAAAGCTAGCAGCACCAACATTTCAGGGTATCATCCGGAGACTGTCCTGATGATACCACCCGAGTTTGGTGAAGTTTCGTGAAACGCGAAAACACACCGAAAAATACCCCCAAAAGGCCAAATACCTTGCAATTGGATTCGTTCATATTCGAGCAGGACATATTCGGCTGATTTTGCCCCGAATTTGCCCCGATTTGGCCAGAATCTGGTATTTGATGTACCCGAATCTCCAAGCCTAATTTGCAAGACTTGATTCCTATAGGACCTTGAAGACCAACAGAGTTCTTCTATGGCATAAACTTTTGAGAACTGAAGGTCCCTTCATCTGAAGTATCTTTAAGGTCCCGCCAGACCCAAATCTTGAAGATGCCACCAGGTTTTAAGGTGCCACTAGACCCAAATCTTGATGTTCTACTGCAGACCAGCACAGCTACCCATCTGAAACTAGATATTGCTCAATAATCGACCACAGGGCTCTTCCTTAGAGAACTTCAGAACAGCCGTGCTGGATGATACAAAAGATCCATCAAGTCCAGCATCTCAAAACAAGAAGCACGATCCTTCTGGAAAGCCTGGAAAAATGTGACCCTCTCCCATTTCCACCCTGTTTTAGTGTTATGCTGCAACGTCCTGGAAGTGGGTGCCAAAGAAAGAAAGCAAGGGGGAAAATTCAAAGAGGCGGACATCCCTAGCAATAAATTCCACCATCTCCTCATTTCTGAACAGGGGTGGGGGTGGGGATGGAGCCTGTTCTGCTTTGTCATGCAACAGGGAACTCTGAGGGAAAGCCTCTGCACGTGATGCACGGTTTTCGTGCAGAGAGGCGGCGGCCACTCACCTGCTCTTTGCACTCTGGCTTATTCTGTGGCACATCACGGTCGTGGTGGAATGCTTCCCGCCGTTGCCCACCTCTTGCGTCACGTCCCACTGCTGTGGGTTGCTGGCTTTGGCGCTGAGGATGTTGACCCCCTTCTTCACCTTCGCCCTTTTGGAAATTGCAAAAAAGAAACAATCAGATCAGCACAGTTTCAAAGATCATCTCTGTCCCCCCCTTATCCCAAATGCTGTCATGTCTATGGCATCAGTCTTCCTGTTTGAAATCATGTCCAGAAGAAGAAGAAGAAGAAGAAGAAGAAGAAGAAGAAGAAGAAGAAGAAGAAGAAGAGGAGGAGGAGGAGGAGGAGGAGGAGGAGGAGTTTGGATTTATACCCCGCTTTTCTCTCCTGTAAGGAGACTCGGGGTGTCTTACGAGCTCCTTTCCCTTCCTCTCCCCACAACATACATCCTTGTGAGGTAGGTGGGGCTGAGAGGGTTCCCAAGAACTGTGACTGGCCCAAGGTCTCCCAGCAGCAACATAGGAGTGCGGGAACACATCTGGTTCACCAGATAAGCCTCTGACACTCAGGTGGAGGAGGGGGGAATCAAACCCAGTTCTTCAGATCAGAATCCACCTGCTCTTAACTACTACACCACACTGATTCAGCTACAGCTCTGCTCAAGCAGAGTTATCTTTTACAAAATGAATATTCATGAGCAGCATAAATCTTGTAGGTTAGTTTCCACATAACAGCATGATCAATGGCACAGCGCAGAATATGTACACATAGAGCCAGCATGGAGTAGTGGTTAAGAGCAGGTGGACTCTAACCTGGAGAACAAGGGTTGATGCCCCACTCCTCCACATGAGTGACAGAGGCTTATCTGGTGACTTAGATCTCCTTCCCTGCTAAAAAGGTATTTTTAGAATCTGAAAGGGGAAAAAAGACTTGCGAAAATGTTACTGAGGACGATCAACTCCCCCCTGACCACCTCTACATTCAAATGTTTCAAAGAAGAGTTGGTTTTTATCCCCCGCTTTTCTCTACCCTTAGAGATTGTCCAAGCAGCTTACAATTGCCTTCCTTTCCCCTTCCCAAACAGGCACCTTGTGAGGTAGGTGGGGCTGAGAGAGTTCTGAAAGAACTGTGACCAGTCCAAGGTCACCCTGCAGGCTTCATGTGGCGGAGAGGGAAACAAACCGGATTCACCAGATTAAACTCCACCAGATTAGGCTCATGTGGAGGAGTGCGGAATTGAACCTGGTTCTCTCGATTAGAATCTGCCACTCCGACCCTTTACCCCACGCTGGCTCGGCTGCTCACGCATTGCCTCGGAGAGGTCCGCTGTCACTTGCAATTGGGTTCAAGGTACCCAGGATGTGATTGGAGGCTATAATTTCCTCATTGAGGTGGAGACTGTTCTTTCCACCATGAAATCCAACGGATGGGTTTGTTGCATACGAGCACAGTTACGTTTCCGGCTAAGGTTAGTTGCTCAATCCAGGACCCGAGGCCAATTTTTTTAGAAATGCTCAAAACTCTGCATGAAGTCATTTGATTAATTAAACCACAGCATTGAACGCTGGGGAAATCCAAGTCTCACAATGCACGCAGATTATGTAAAACCCATTCCCCCGCAGAGGGAAGAATCCGAAATGAAGTAGGTTAAACACATAGTAAGGGGAATCGACGTGGGGGTGGCACTTAATGTCGGAGCCGAGAAGCGAGGGTGGGTCTGAACGCTCAAATCTCTAAGCTTCTAAATAAATGTATATAAATCCACGACGCTCTCTCCCCTTCCCTCCCCCTCTCTCAAAAAGCTCTCAACTTTACATAACAAGGTCAAGAGATGAGGTGGAATAAGGCCAGGGAGGGAGAGAGGAAAACGTCTTTTATTTATTTAAAGCGAATGTTCAAATCCCCCCCCCCCCCTTGAGCTGCTGGAGACGTTCTCTCCTCTGCATTAATGGACTTGGGGGGAAGCCATTCTCAAGCCGCCTGCACGTAAGAGGTCGGGAAGGGCCACGGCTCAGCGGTCCAGCATCTGCTGGGCATTCCGAAGGGCCCAGGTTCAATCCCCGGCATCTCCAGGTAGGAGGGGAAGCGAAAGACCTCTGCCTCAGAGAGGCTGATGGGGTAAGTAGACTGCATTGATTCTGATGGATTCTGATGGTGTAAGACAGTGCTTTTCTGTGGCCGTGCCTGCATTCCAGCACTCCATTCACGCTTCTTATACACCTCACTGAAAAACGTTCCATTTGTGGAGAAGCTGTGGCTCGGTGGGAGAGCAATCTGCTTGCCGTCCAGAAAGTCGCAGGTTCGAATCCCTTCTGTAGCTTTTTATGGCTGCCCTTCCCAGTCTCAATCTGACCTGTGTGTGTGTGGGGGGGGGGGGGGTTGCTCCTTCAAAAAAACAAAGACTGACTAGAAAAACAAAAACCCAATTCAAGGAGTTGACATTAACACACAAAGCCCTAAAGGGACTCCTGAAGAAATGTTTGCACCATATGTATCTGCCCGGACACTGTCACAGGGGGAGGCTCTTCCTGTGGTACCCCGCAATTGAGATATCAGGGACAAGGGCACGTGGGAGGGCTTTCTCTGTGATTGCCCCCTGGCTTTGGAATAACCTCCCTTCGGAGGTTTGCTGGGTGCCTACACAGTATGGGTTTAGGCTCCCAGCAAGGAGCAGCAGTGGCGTAGGAGGTTAAGAGCTCATGTATCTAATCTGGAGGAACCGGATTTGATTCCCCGCTCTGCCGCCTGAGCTGTGGAGGCTTATCTGGGGAATTCAGATTAGCCTGCACACTCCCACACATGCCAGCTGGGAGACCTTGGGCTAGTCACAGCTTCTCGGAGCTCTCTCAGCCCCACCCACCTCACAGGGTGTTTGTTGTGAGGGGGGAAGGGCAAGGAGCTTGTAAGCCCCTTTGAGTCTCCTGCAGGAGAGAAAGGGGGATATAAATCCAAACTCCTCCTCCTCCTCCTCCTCCTCCTTCACCAAGGGTGTACCACCCAGGGGGACATGTGGGGTCAGATGTCCCCGGGCTGGGGCCCTTTAGTCATGTAGGGGGTGGAAAATTACCCCTGCACCCTTCCTCCTTCCCCCTGGACTCATACACGGACTTCAAGACCTAGTGCAAAAAAAGTTGTTTGGTCATGGGGGGGAGGGTGGCCACCAATATGGGGGGGGGACTCAGATTTTGCACCTAGCTACATTTCCCCTAGATACACCTCTGCTCTTCACCCAGGCATTTGGTGGGCTTCCCAAGATGCCCCCTTTAGGATGCTGCTGGTTGGGGTAGGGGTGAGAATTAGGGTTGAGTTTTTTAACCTTGGTGAGCTGAGTTTATGAAAGCCTTGTATTCACACACACAGTTGAGGAATCAGTACTTTATACGTTCGAAAAAGGGTCCCCACTGAGATTCAAAAATCTCCACAATGATGTGCCTCATCCAAGAAACAAATGCGCAATTAATGCGTTCACATCAAATACCAACTAAAAGGAGGGAGAAAATCTTGTCTGGGGTGCTGTGTGGTTTCCGGGCTGTATGGCCGTGTTCTAGCAGCATTCTCTCCTGACGTTCCGCCTGCATCTGTGGCTGGCATCTTCAGAGGATCTGATAGGATCTGGCATCTTCAGAGGATCTGATGGGATCTGGCATCTTCAGAGGATCTGATGCCCATCAGATCCTCTGAAGATGCCAGCCACAGATGCAGGCGAAACGTAAGGAGAGAATGCTGCTAGAACACGGCCCTACAGCCTGGAAACCACACAGCACCCCAGTGATTCCGGCCGTGAAAGCCTTTGACAATACGTTAAAATCTTGTCTTTTTATCCGCATTTGTGTTTCCTGATACCTTTCCACATTAATCAGCAGGGCCTGGTGTTTTACCAGGAACTGTGACAAATGGACATAAAAAGATAAATGCAGATGAATAGCAATTAAACAGACAGCCGTTTGAGCGATAGCTGGGAGAAGGCAGGCAAATCTTTCCCACCTTTTAATTTTCCGGAACTCAAACATCAGTTAAGCATGATGGGCATAAAATACCAATCACACCAGGAAGCGCAAATTACTGCTCCTCTGATATTTATTATTTCCAGCGCTTTCCATAGGCTGTGGTGTAGCCAGAATGCAAAAAATGCAGAGACCATCAAGTCAAAAGGAGAAGGAAAAATCGGATGGCGCAGAGATTTTTTTTTTTAAAAAAAAATGGGTCACTTGAAAATGCCTATGAGCTTTGCATGTGGTTTTGTTGGGAGACCTGCAAGGGAGTCATCTCTCGGAATACTCCTACTGTAATAATAATAATAATAATAATAATAATAATAATAATAATAATAATAATAATAATAATAATAATAATAATAATAATAATAATAATAATAATAATAAAAAAACACGCTGGGCGCCATCCCAAAAACACTAGGGCAGCACTTGAAACATCTTCGAATTGACAAAATTAACATCTGTCAAATTCAGAAGGCAGCCCTGCTGGGATCCGCACGAATACTCCGCCGATACATTACAACTTCCTAGGCCTCTGGGTGAGGCTCAAATTGTAATGAAGGCCAACAACCAGCTAAAGATCTGGCAGCTGTGAAATCTACAATAATAATAATAATAATAATAATAATAATAATAATAATAATAATAATAATAATAATAATAATAATAATAATAATAATAATAATAAATTAAAAATACATTTTTCCCCACTGCACCAGTATTTCTTTTTCTTCTTTGTTCTGGCGCAACTGGAAAAGAAGACTCTGCTTTCTACCAAGTCAGACCATGCATCTGCTTAGTTCAATACTATAAATTACTAGTGCACTGAAAGTGGCCTCAGGTGTCCATAAACGTATGCGGTACTTTAACAAACTGGATTTATATCTTGAGTTTATTAGAATTACCCTAGACTTCGAGCCTGGCCCTTGAGGCCTCAAGGGGTTACACATAGGCCCTTTCCACATAGCAAATACAAAGTGGGTTGAAGGCGGGATAAATGAACTCGTCGTAGTTCTGGGCCATTCACATGGCAGGACATCCTGTGGTTAACAAGCGCATCGGCCGGGGTGCGCGCCTTCACATGGAGGCGCTTTTTTGCCACACCTCCTTACACTGCGCAGCTATGAAACCTGGCAGACATGGACCTCCACAGCCACGCTGCTGTCCCTGTGCCCCTCCGTAGCTATGCAGCAGAGAGGCAGGGACTGAAAAGAAAGGGAAGTGCGATTCTTGAAAAACCCAGGTTGGGAGGGAAAACGTGGAGCGGATTCACGTCAGGAGCGGGATCCATGCGAAGTTCCCCCCCAACAAGGGTTTTACACCATTGTTAGCCTGAGTTTATTGACCTGTGTGGAAGGGGCCATGCTCTTGTCACTGAGCCACAGGGATCCACACTGAAAAGGAAAGGACATATGCACATATAATTCTGCCTGAATCAGTCCCTTGGTTCATCTCACTTACCATTGCCTGTGACTGACCAGCGATGGATCCCAGGGTCTCTGTGTCATTTCCCAAAACTTTCTAAGTTCCTTTCACTAGAGAGGCCAGCAAAATGCATCCTCCACACTGAGCCGCAGGCTCTTGGAAAGATCTGATGGAATCATCCAGACCAGATAAAGAATGCCAGACTCATCTGTCATGGTAAGAGTCAGCAGTCAGATCTGACTCAGCACAGAGTAGGAACCATTTTTGTATTCTCTATGGCCCCTTCCGCACATGCAGAATAATGCACTTTCAATCCACTTTCACAATTGTTTGAAAGCGAATTTTACTATTCTGCACAGTAAGATCCAGCTTCCAAGTGCATTGAAAGTGGATCGAAAGTGCTTTATTCTGCATGTGCGGAAGGGACCCATGAGTACTGAACTTCGGCAGAAAGGATGTAACGGAGATTTGGAGAGGTCATGGCTCAGTGGGAGAGCATTTGCTTAGCATACAGAAAGGACTAGGGTCAATCTCTGGCATCTCCAGGTAAAAGTATGAAGATGAAGATCATGTGAAAGTCCTAGAAACTGTGCAGAACTGCTACCAGCCTGAGCAGACAATACTCAGATGGACCAATAGCGTGACTCAGTATAAGACAACTTCACAGGTTGGGTGAGGTGTGGTTTCCGGGCTGTATGGCCGTGTTCTAGCAGCATTCTCTCCTGACGTTTTGCCTGCATCTGTGGCTGGCATCTTCAGAGGAAGATGCCAGCCACAGATCACGGCAACGTCAGGAGGGCATGCCTCTGTCCAGGCTTTCATACAACTCAGCTACGCAAAGTGATTCCGGCCGTGAAAGCCTTCGACAATACATTAAACTTCACAGGTTCATAGCAAGTAATATAGCAGTGAATTGGAAGGAGTGGCCAATTATCATTCTTAGCATCGATATCTTTTCATTTTTAGTTCTCCTTCACGGATTCCTCAAGCTACCCACGTGTGTTACTTAGATGAAGCATCTTTTTCGGAAGCGCGCTCCATCTCTGAACTGACGTTAGCCATTCTTAGCTCAGGGGGGAGAGCAGGATGTAAACAAAACAGCCACAGAGATGAACAGCCAGCCACAGGGTCCATATTCAACTGCATGATGAGAATTCCTCTTAGGAGACAAATCCAACATGCTAAAAAAAATAAATTCACATTTCAGCTGAATAAACACTGCCCCCTTTCGGCTACTCTTCATTGATGGTTCAATTTATTTTTAATCCACCTCCCACACCTCTCATCCAAGAATGCTTGCTGTCTACTACTTGGGTTTCATGCTCTGCTGCTGGTGGTAGAAAGTGATCAATGTTTTCTTCCTGCATCTGAGAAAGATCTCAAGGTGAAAATACAGATTTTTTTAAAAAAAAAACTAGGTCAAAGTTTAAATGAATCCCAGTTATTGCATGAACAGTTTTGTTATTTTTCAGTACTAGAAAAAAAAGTTGCTTCTTTATTTACATTGCCCTCTTTTGCCAGCAGTGATACAGACACCCCTGATTGGCTCTTTGGCATTCTCGTTCACTGTCTGATCCCTGATTGGGTGAGGCCCAGTGGTGGGATCCAAAAATTTTAGTAACAGGTTCCCATGGTGGTGGGATTCAAACTGCGGCGTAGAATCAATGGGGCTGGGCACGACGGCGGCCGAGCGTGGCCAGGCGATTTCCAGGGAGGCAGGGCATTGCTGGGGGGGGGCGGGGCTGTGGCGGGGCCTTGCCCAGCCGCTGCACATCCCAGTCCCTTGGGCGGGAAACGAATGCACGCAGGCGCAGGCTGCCACACACGCCGGTGCACCTCCTGCTAGACTGCTTCAAGTTCTGCTGAGAGGAGGGGCGTAACTAAGGGAAAAATCATGTGGCAAAATCACCCATTAGTAACCCCCTCTCGGCACACACAAATAATTAGTAACCTACTCTCAAAAACCTGTGAGAACCTGCTGGATCCCACCTTTGGTGAGGCCATCCAAGTGAGTAGCCTCTAAAGAGCAAAAGAGGATAATTGTGCCAGAGAAGGAGAAAACAAGTTTTCCAGGGAGGGGGAAATTGATGCTTTGCTAAAATTGCTCGATTTCCCCCATTAACCTGAAACTGCAGAATAGTCAGAATATCTGCCGTTTTGTGCCGTGGATTGGCTTGAAATGAAATACGCCCCCATCCCTGGGAAAAGTTCCTTTCTGCTGCTCATGCAAGGCCACGTTTTATGGAAAGTCTTGCTGAGAAAATTTCCATCTATTTGTGCCCTCATTCAAGCCCTCATTCAAGTCACCTTTGCAGCAGGTGAAGGCATCTAGGCCCAAACTGAAGAACCCATTAAAGAATAATAAATCACTAGCAGCATGAAGAGGAAGGACTCTGGTTTTATTAATTTGTCCTTTTCTGTTAAATACTTTCACTTAACTCTTGCTGGAGCGGGCAGATTCCCGTTCCAATTCACCTCTTATGTAGACAACATACGTTACCTATGTTTATTCTGTCAAGTCTCTATCAATTTATGTGACCCCAGTAAGGATCTTTCTAGCAAGTGAGAAGCAGAGGTGGTTTGCCATTGCCTTCTTCTGCAGAGAAATAAACTGCAGAGGTGGTTTGCCATTGCCTTCCTCTGCAGAGAAATAAACATGGGGATTCGTTGTTGTGGGTTTTCCAGGCTGTGTGACAGTGTTCTGGCAGACCTTGCTCCTAACGTTTCACCTGTTGTTGAGCAACCCTGGACAGTGGGTTTCATTTTTTTCAGTGGGATTTGTTTTCAGGAATGTGTTCTTAGGATTTCAGTAACAGACATTTAAGTAGTAAGTCTCACCTCAAAAATCTCAAATGAATCCCCCTTCCCCCATTCACTAGCTGCCTTTTGGTAATTGGGGTAAGGGTGGCTGGCAGGTTGTGAGAAGATAACATGGACAGACACATCTGAACAGCTCTGCAAACAACTGGCTTGCAAACCACAACGGCAATAGTCTTGGCTGTATCATTTCCTACTACCACACGGCTGAAAGATTT
Source organism: Sphaerodactylus townsendi (assembly GCF_021028975.2). Lineage (NCBI taxonomy): Eukaryota > Metazoa > Chordata > Lepidosauria > Squamata > Sphaerodactylidae > Sphaerodactylus > Sphaerodactylus townsendi. The sequence continues at coordinate 51,129,404 of NC_059437.1, forward strand.
GCCTCACAAAATATTCCCTGCACATAAAGAATAACAAGTGAGACGGCAAACACTTTCAAAACAATCAAGTCACAGCTGCCACTATGCTCTACATTTTCAAAATATTGCACCAAAAAGTTCAGAACCATGTTAGTTCAGTCTTAACTGCAACCACCCACCGTTACATTCCCCTGGCTAACATGTGTCTGCTTCAATGGTGCTCTTTAAGAACATAAGAACATAAGAACAAGCCAGCTGGATCAGACCAGAGTCCATTTAGTCCAGCTCTCTGCTACTCGCAGTGGCCCACCAGGTGCCTTTTGGAGCTCACATGCAGGAGGTGAAAGCAATGGCCTTCTGCTGCTGCTGCTGCTGCTCCTGAGCACCTGGTCTGCTAAGGCATTTGCAATCTCAGATTAAGGAGGATCAAGATTGGTAGCCATAGATCGACTTCCCCTCCATAAATCTGTCCAAGCCCCTTTTAAAGCTATCCAGGTTAGTGGCCATCACCACCTCCTGTGGCAGCATATTCCAAACACCAATCACACGTTGTGTGAAGAAGTGTTTCCTTTTATTAGCCCTAATTCTTCCCCCCAACAAACAGTTCTTCAAGTACATCAAAAGCAGGAAGACAGCAAGGGAAGCGGTAGGCCCGTTAGATGACAAAGGAACAAAGGGTGTGCTAAAAGATGACAGGGAGATTGCAGAGAAGCTGAATGAATTCTTTGCATCTGTCTTCACCCAAGAGGAGGTGAGGAAAATTCCTGCACCTGAACCAAGCTTCTTTGTACAGCTCAATCCACATCTGGAGGTAAGGGTTGGTTTGTGTTTCCGTGCTTGGAAATCTTTTTTCCTCCTCCCCTTGGTGTGTATTTTTTAGTGCCGTTGTGCTCCTCTGTTGAGCATGCATGCATAAGCCATGTCCAGTCATATCCTACATCAAGGGACTCATTCCCCTGTGGTCAAGGCACCCAAGTGAATTTCAAGCTCCTAAGGACCCCCCCCCCCCCATTACAGAGCAAAGCAGGATCTGGGAAAACCACCACCACACTGATTCTTGGTCTGTGTTTTCCCTCTTGGTTTGAATTTTGATTTGTAGTTGGATCGCACAGAATACCACTATGAAGAGACTGGATTTTATGAGACCAGAATATATAAAAACAGGAAAGGCCTAAAACCCAAGGAATGCGAAGTAAGGTATGTATAAGTTATTCTGGAAGAAGGCATTTATTTTGGAGATGCACAGTAAACTGTATTTAATTGTATAACATTTGTAAGCCTTCGGGGGAAGAGGGGCTGGCCAGGGGCTTAAAGCTGTTATTAATTTTCATATGATTACTAGTCATACAGAAAGTAAGTACAGCCACATTCATTTACTTGGATTCTGAGGATTAATTTTTTTTTCAGTTGTGCTACAGATATGCACTTTTATGGGAAAATCCCAATCTACTTAAGTGCAACTCAAGGCCGTTTCCGCCGCAGCCACGTTAGGAGTTGGAGTCGGCGTACATGACGCCGACCCAACCACCCCCCCGGGACCGTTCGCACGAACTGTCCCGGTAACGAAAGGGAAGACAGCGCCACGGAGCGCTGTCGCCCGATGGACCTACTGTCTCTGCGACCGTCCGGTGTGTTGCCGAGGCCTGGGGACATACCCCCCCCCCTTGCCCTGCACGACTGCTCTGGAGTCGCAGGGTGGGGGTGTGTGTCCCCAGGTCTTGGCGACGTGCCAGACGGTCGCAGAGAAGGTAGGTCAATCGGGCAAAGGGGGGAGGGATGGCGCCTTCCAGCCACTGCCGCTCGCACGGCAGCGGCTGGAAGCCACCGTTTTCCAAAAACCTTGCTCGGGGAGCGAGGTGGGGAAATGGCGGCTTCGCACTGCTGGGGAGGAGCGAGGGTGGCGCGGCTGCTAAGCAGCCACGCCCCCCCATGTGAACAGCTCCCTGGGGATGGCGTTTTTGCCGTCCCCAGGGCACTGTATTTGGCCCGTGCGGAAAGGGCCATAAATTGGTGTTGTGGTCATGTAGAGGTTAAGAGCAGGTGGCTTCTACCAGGTCGAAAGCAGAAAGTCAGCATCTCGGCTGGTCTCTCTTTCTTCTGCCTCCTTCCCCTGGGGTTCTATTAATGTTGGTTACGGTGCCTAAATTGGAGACTGGTTTAAAACTTGCAGTTGTATACTCATACTATGATGAGATACGTTGGATGCTTCTGTCCTTTGACCAGACAGACTCTCCTTTGGCAAAGAAAGAAAAGGTTAAAATACTGTTATCAGATACCAATAAAAATCTAACGTATTCTGTTGCCAAGTTTGCCTGGATATCAAGTAAAATCAGGAAGGCCCGACAGAGCACTACTGGCTCTGCCAGCTAATCCTTATTATTAATTATTATTAGACTGACCTCCCACTCATTATCTTGAGCTGATGTTCTGAGTTCCTGAGGCCTATTATCTGCATTTTGTTAACTGTTTTAATCTGTGTATTTGTAATATCTGTAAATTTTATGATTTTAATTTCTTTGGATCTTGCTGGTCAATGACCGTAAATAAACTATGATGATGATGATGCAGTTGTATATATTGTTTGATGGTTGTGCTACTGTGTTTTGAATACTGCAATCTGCTCTGGAACAAAAAAGAGCAGCCTGAAATCTAATAAATAATAATCCTAGCTCTGAATCTAGTTGAGTGAGTATCAATAAGTTACAGGCAGGCTTCCGACTGAGAACGTTTTCCCAGTTAAAGTAGGGTCCATGTTAACGTTCTTTAAACCTGTCCTATGTTATACTCCCTTTCAAAACTCTTTGGAAATAGAATTAAAAAGAAGAAGAAGAGAAGAAGAGTTTGGATTTATATCCCCCTTTTCTCTCCTGCAGGAGACTCAAAGGGGCTGACAATCTCCTTGCCCTTCTCCCCTCACAACAAACACCCTGTGAGGTAGGTGGGGCTGAGAGAGCTCCGAGAAGCTGTGACTAGCCCAAGGTCACCCAGCTGGCGTGTGTGGGAGTGTACAGGCTAATCTGAATTCCCCAGATAAGCCTCCACAGCTCAGGTGGCAGAGCTGGGAATCAAACCCGTTTCCTCCAGATTAGATACACGAGCTCTTAACCTCCTACGCCACTGCTGCTCCTCTGCTGCTCCATTTACAGTGTTTGGTTCTGGTGGGTTTTCCGGGCTGTGTGGCCATGGTCTGGTGGATTTTGTTCCTGGCACCTTCAGACTTTTCTCTGTGATATACCTCTGAAGATGCCAGCCACAGATGCAGGCGAAACGTTAGGGACAATATCCGCCAGACCACGGCCACACAGCCCGGAAAACCCACCAGAACCAGTTGAATCCGGCCACGAAAGCCTTCGACAAGACATTTACAGTGTTTGTTTCTTCTTCTACAGAGGATCCTCTTTCCAGCCCAAAGCGATATGGATTCGTCTGACATCATCTCAGTTTCCTAACTCCGGGGACCAAAAAAATCATTTCGTTTCAGAATGATGTCGCAGAAATGCTATTGCATGTGGCAGGAATGAATACCTGGCTTTGAGTTCCACAGGCTATACTGCTTCAGCCCAGGAGCTTAGAAACTGCTAGGAGAATCAAGGAGGCTTACAAAGGAGAGACGCATACATTTCAATGCATAAAATGGGGCGCTCGTGCTTTAGGGCGGACTGGAGCATGATGCGCAAGGACTGGAGCAGAACCCGAGATCTTCAACCAGCCCTCAGAAGACATTATGCAAATGAATGACGCAGATGCCAAATGACATGAGTTGCCTCGAGCACGGAGGGAGAGTTCCCCGAAACGGGGATTTTATTTTTGGAAAGCACAAAAGATGCAACAAATCTTCCCTTCTGGGACTGGATTTTGAAGAAGTGTAGAATCACCAAAGTGAGAGGAAGCTTCGGATAATTGGACCTGCAAGCCGGACCTTGTTATTTCAGCTAATTAATAGGCCCTTTCTGCACGAATCGTCTAAAATGTTTTCAATCCTCTCTTTAAGAGAAGAAGAAGAGTTTGGATTTATAACCCCCCTTTCTGTCCTGTAGGAGACTCAAAGGGGCTTACAATCTCCTTGCCCTTCCCCCCTCACAACAAACACCCTGTGAGGTAGGTGGGGCTGAGAGAGCTTTGAGAAGCTGTGACTAGCCCAAGGTCACCCAGCTGGCGTGTGTGGGAGTGCACAGGCTAATCTGAATTCCCCAGATAAGCCTCCACAGCTCAGGCGGCAGAGCTGGGAATCAAACCCGGTTCCTCCAGATTAGATACACGAGCTCTTAACCTCCTACGCAAGAGGAGCAGGAGGAGGAGTTTGGATTCATATTCCACCTTTCGCTCTTGTAAGGAGACTCAAGGTGGCTTCCAAACTCCTTTCCCTTCCTCTCCCCACAACAAGCACCTGGTGAGGTACGTGGGGCTGAGAGAGTTCCAAAGAACTGTGACTAGCCCACGGTCACTCAGCAGGAATGTAGGAGAGCAGAAACACATCTGGTTCACCAGATAAGCCTTCGCCACTGAGGTGGAGGAATGGGGAATCAAACCTGGTCCTCCAGATTAGATACATGAGCTCTTAACCACTACACCACACTACACACTACTTAACCACTACACCACGCTACACCATGACATATGTTCATGCTTACCCCCTCAAAACAAGTCGTAGCCCCATTGTGTGTTCCCCCACCCACCCTTTGTTTGAGTTAGTTGTTGAATTGATGCTTCAGTGCTTCATGGGTCGATTCCGCACTTGTGTTATCGACCTAAGTTCGAGCTGCGTTTGACCTAAGTGGGATCGATGTGGTTTTGTACCAGCTTCGGTCAAATTTCTGACTCCAGTTGGGAACTACTACTTTTTCAGGGAACCACGCTCGAACTCAGCTCGATTCCAGTAAAGTGCGGAATCTCTGGTGCCAGGAGTCCCCCATTCAGCCAATCACAGCTGAGTGTTTCGGGCATGTGTACAGCTGGCCAATCAAAAAACGCCACCTTTGTCCCTCCATTCCTGTGGCAGTTTTTTTAAATAACGTGTGTGGGGATAGATGGAACATGGCCGTAGAATAGTAGCCAATCGGAATGGAGCAGCAAAGAGGCACAGGATGATTCCACCCTCCGAGCTGGGATCAAGCTTGTTGCAGTGGGGAACAACAATGGCTTCGACCTAGGTCAGTACCCTTCTCAGGGAACTGGGTCGAACGTATTTTACTCATGTGCGGAATCGCCCATGGTTTCATGCAGCAACTCTCTACACCTCACATAATCAATGATTCAAAGATAAAGCCCCCCAAATTAAAAAAAAATAGAAATAGGGAAAATAAACAGGTGAGGGGGGAGCTCAACGATGTGATAATATGGCAAAGGAGGAAGTTCGGGGGCAGCACAGAACCATGGGGAACTGGAGAATGGACTTCACAGCAAGTGAAGCTGTTTTGAAAACATTTCAGCCAAAGGATCATTTTAAAAGGGGATTCGCTGAAAAATGTTTTGAGGCTGGAAATAAAAACAATCTTCAGAACCAAACGGGGGAGAAAACAATGCGGAACTCCATGCAAGAAACGTTTTATTTCCTTCCTAAAACCTTTTAAAAATTTTGTGCAGAAAGGACCATATGGAGCATGTGAGCTGCTTTACGAGTAGGGGATGCTGATGAAAGACACATCATCAAATAAGTCTCCAAAGCAGATTCCGCACAGCACATTTATAACCAGTTGCAACGGTTATAAATGACCTAGAGTTGCCATCTTCCAGGTGGCGCCTGGAAGTCTTCCGCAATTATTAGAACAGTGGGTTTTATACCCCACTTTTCTCTCCTGTAAGGAGTCTCAAAAATGGCTTTCAAATGCCTCCCCTTCCACTTCTCACAAGCAACAACTTGTGAGGTGGGCTGAGAGAGTTCTGAAAGAACTGTGACTAGCTCCAGGTGACCCAGCAGGCTTCATGTGGAGGAGCAAGGAAATAGAGTTCAGCAGATAAAAGTATGCTGTTCATGTGGAAGAGTGGGGAATCAAACCCAGATCTCCAGATTAGAGTCGGCCACTCCTAGCCACTACATCACACTGGCTTCTATTACATCTCAACTACAGAAGTCAGTTGCTCCTGTAGAAGATGGCAGTTTAGGAAGATGGACTCCGTGTTTTACTGCATAGCTCTTTGGTTTTTAAATACAACTCCGTAGCACTGTTCGTACGCATCATACAGTACAATGTTCTCTTTCTAACCCAGTTTTATTCACTATTGCTTGTTCTGCCCTTACTGCACTGCTCTAATTGTATAATTCACCTTGAGTCTCAGCTCAGCCAGAAAGGCAGACTGCAAGTTAAGTTAAGTTAATTAATTAAGCAAGAAATAGGCCTTGCACGGTCTTCCGGTCTTCTTGATTTCTCATTCTTTCGGTTTGGTGCTTTTGACCGTCACCCCTAAATACAGTGATGAGGGACAAGTACCAACCCACTGAACAGTCAACAGGTGGAACCATCATCAATAAACCAGTCAGATGACTTGATAACCCTGAGTCAACTGCTCCATTTCCTTGAAGGATCACTGATCCAACACACCGAGAGTTATGGGACTACGCAACAGCTCAGGCTATCTAAAAGTGACAGGCTGAAGGGAAAGGAAGGGCATGAATTATACAGAGGAGAGGCGGTTATTTTGCACGCAGCAAGAAAATGTTTCTGCTCCTTACAAAAGAGGAAATTTATTCCTCTTTGATCGGAGGCGACAAAGCCAGAATGCTAATAGGTTCAAAAGAAATACAGGGAGGGAAAGGAGGTGGTATCCAGCATTTCCATGTTGCTTCGCTCTGTGAGCCAAGGAACTGTTCTGCGTGGATAATCCCGATGGCCAAAAAGATCACTATCTGTGGGACAATTTATTATGGAGTCCCTCCCACTCACGGGGTGGGGGGGCATTACTTCAGGCAAGCATGAGCAAACTGCCATTTTCCTTGACAGTTCTCAAGCAATGGCTCAACCACAAAACCACAAGGCTGTTGGACGAATGGTCAGTGTCTTCAGCGATCGCTCCATTCAGTAGAGATCCCCAATGTTTTTGAGCCTTTGGTCACATCTAGAATTCTGACATGGCACGGCAGGCGCGGAGGAAACGACCCCCCGCAAAATGGCTGCTGCAGGAGGCGGAGCCAGGCTCCAAATGCCGCAACTTAACCCCAGTCCCTTGTGCTGTGGTGGCGGCTCCTTTTCAAACCACATTCCTAATCTGCAAATGGTTAGAGGAGTCCATTTGCATGTCACGCTGAGCGGGGAACCGTCTCCAGCATTACCATCAATCAGCATTTCTTGCCCAGGTATATTGAACTGTCCGACGCAGCCTTGCTGTTATTGTTCGCGATCTTTTATTGGACTCTGCGCACTGACAGGCTATTGTGCCTTTCGAGCATTACATTTTTTAAAAAAAAAGGCACCCCCTCATACAAGACCTGAATAATGACGAAGGTGAAAGAATGGAAGCAGAATTCTTTTTAAAAGGCCCATTTCATGCTTATTATTAGCAGGCCTTCCCTGATGCATGCGAGGAAGAAGAAGAAAAATCAATCGAGGCTGCACTTATTTTTGGACCGAAATGAATTTGCTCTCCGACAGAATTCTCCTTGAAAGGTTGCTCTTTGCCCAGTCTGTAAGCCACAGGTGTCAAACTCGCAGCCCTCCAGATGTTATGGACTACAGTTCCCATCATCCCCTGCCAGCATCATGCTGTCAGGGGATGATGGGAACTGTAGTCCATAACATCTGGAGGGTCACGAGTTTGACACCTACGCTGTAAGCAACGCGGCTGCTCGAACATCCATCAGTTCCGTTGGCTAGTTCAGAGAGCTGATCCTCCAATGATCGGCTTGATAGATAATGGATCTATTTGTTGGTGTTTGGCAGGTTGCTGCCTGCATTCCCAGCAGAGAACAATTGGCTTTCCGCACATTTGAGTTCTCACCCAACTGAACTGAAATCTACTGTTTGCTGATCCTGGTTGTGTGGCTGTTCCAATCGGCAGGCAATTGTTTAAGTAGACAATTAAGATCGCTCACAAATCATGGAAATCAGTCATTGATAATTGCTGCGTTTCAATAAAACCCTACTCTTCTGATGAGTTCTTAGTTTGCCTAATTAGTTCTTAGCGATGCTAATGACCACCTATGATTATGAATGGGCGGCATCTTTGCACATGAGCAGTTTCGGGAAATCTTGGCAGCCATTCTCCGGGTGCCCCCCCCGCTATGCTCAGGGGGGAGCTGGGGGGGGTCAGGAGGAGAGGGACCCCCAACCTCCCCAGCCCTGCACGCCCTCCCTCCCGGCTCTCAGCCAGCAGCCAGCAGTCCCTTCTACCCTCCCAAACTGAGGCTCCATCCTCATCTTCTTTCCCTAGGGCCGTACGCCTCTGATCCAAAGGCTATCTTCGAACCCCATGAACAGTCAAATGTGTCCGCAGCAAAATTGACAGCTTTCCTAAGCAAATGCATGCTGAGCGGCCAGTCTATATTTTATTTTACAGAATTTATATCTTGCCTTTCTCCTCTGACAAGTCCAGAAATGAGAGGCTGAAGGGGAAAGCCCCAGAGTAGCCTTCGGCTTGACGAATTCCGTGTGTCAGGATTTTCCCATTTCATCCTTGTGCCGGATTTTTATTCTGCCCTGCAGTTCATTCCTCTTTCATTCTGTTTTAAACTTGCAGAAGTCTAAAATGAAGTCCAGAACTGGCACATGCCCAGTTTTCATGCAGCTTTTAAATCCGTTTGCTGATGCACAAATGCACGAGGATAGAGAATTACGTAAGAGCAATCTTCGTGCAATTGCATTTATGCTTTCGGTAGGGTGTTTTACTGAACTGCCTGCATGTTGGTAAGCAACAAAAGTAAGGTGACCAGATGGTCACCTTTGTGAACTGGGACCGGCGTAGGAGGCCATGCGCGTGTGGCCACAGGAGTGCACAGCCTTCTGGGGCACTGCCATTTCCCGCCCTGTCACAGGGCTGGAGACGGCAGCACCCCAGAAGGCCATGCTCCTGCGGCCGCGCACACGGGAGGCTGCCACACTGCCTTGCGCCCCAGAAGGCAGTGCGTCAGCCTCCCAAAAATCAGGACAATGGAAATCACCCGCGGGATGCGGGACAAATTATGTGAAGGCGGGATTGTCCCGCCAAAAGCAGGACGTCTGGTCAGCCTAAACAAAAGGCAAATTAATAGAACTTTACAGAAAAGCACACACAGTGGTTTTTTTTCTTCCCTAATCTTTTGAAACATTTTGAGGCAGGAAATAAAACAATTCCCCAATGGAGTTCCACTGGTTGCATCCTCAAACTGCTCTTGTCACGGCTCTTGTAATCCTCAACTGAAATCCTCCTCGTAATTTCAGCCCATTTGGTCTTGAATTGTCCTATGGAGCAGCAGAGAATCAGGCTTTGCCCTCTTCTCTGTCACTATCCTTCAGGTACATTTCAGGAACATGATCATGTCTCCCATCCATCTTTTCTTCTCCAGGCTAAATGTAGCTACCTCTCCTCACGCGAAAGTCTCCAAATCCTTCACCGCCTTGGCTACCCTTCATGCAACCTGTTTTGCTCTGTTTATCTCTTCCTTAAAAGCATGGCAGAATTGGACACCCTGGGGGTCTCTTCCAACTCTGTGGCCCCTTCTGCACATGCAGAATAATCCACTTTCAATCCACTTTCACAATGGTTTGCAAGTGGATTTTGTTATTCCACACGGCTACAAAGTGCATTGAAAGTGGGCTGGAAGTGCATTGTTTTGCATGTGCGGAAGGGGCCGAAGATTCGATGATTCCCGCTTCCCAGTTTTGCAAAAAGGAACTGCAGCGAACACGCGAACCCACCCAGTTCGCAGAGCAGGCTGCTAACTCTTGGCTTCTCTCAGGGCAATTCCGCACAGGCAGAAAGATGCACTTTCACAATCGTATAAAGTGGATTTTTCTATTCCGCACAGTCAAATCCAGCTGCAAAATGCTTTGGAAGTGGATTGAAAGTGGATTATTCTGCATGTGCGGAAGTGCTCGTGTAAATAGCGTCGGGTAGTCTATTTTCAAGCGGCGTTGACAGGATTGCCTGCAACAGAAGAGCATGCCTTGTGCTTTTTTCACTTCATTGTCTCCAAGTCACTGATTGAAAAACTAAGCAGGGAGAGAATTGGAAGTCGTTGCGATGGCTGAGAGCCGGGGAGATCTGTAATAAGCAGCCTAGCGCAATAGAAAAGCACTTAGAGGCACATTACACACCCGGGCTTCTCTCGTTTCGGCTTCACTTTGGGCTTCTCCTGGGAGAGAGTTACACAACTCCAAGAAAGCAAATCCCTGGCTTGGCTTTGAACGGCAAGGCGAAATTAAAAGCCAGGCATTTCTCATGTGGCTCCACCAGGTGACGGAGGAATAAATGAAGTCAAACGCTGTCTACGCCAGAGCTCCTGCTGATTTATGGCAAGGAGGATTCGGAAGATATAATAGCATTTTGGGGCAGTGGAGAGCCAACTGTTCCGAGGGAAAGAGCAGCAGGAAGTTGGAACGGAAGTTACCGGAACTAGGAGTCTAGGACAAAGGAGGAAGTGATCAGTGCGGAACCTAAGCACAGTCCCGTTTCAAGGGATTCTTTGCGTGTAATGTTGCAGCTGACTTGTGGCATGGGGTTTTCAAGGTGAGAGACAAGAACAGAGATAGTGTGCCGCCGGGAGAGATTAGCTAAGGCGTGATCAGGCGGTCCAGAGTCAAAGCAGGCAGCAAACAAGGCGTAGTCAGACTTTCCAGAGTCAAGAAGAAGAAGAAGAAGAAGAGGAGGAGGAGGAGGAGGAGGAGGAGGAGGAGTAGTTTGGATTTATATCCCCCCTTTCTCTCCTGCAAGAGACTCAAAGGGGCTTACAATCTCCTTGCCCTTCCCCTCTCACAACAAACACCCTGTGAGGTAGGTGGGGCTGAGAGAGCTCCGAGAAGCTGTGACTAGCCCAAGGTCACCCAGCTGGCGTGTGTGGAAGTGTACAGGCTAATCTGAATTCCCCAGATAAGCCTCCACAGCTCAGGCGGCAGAGCTGGGAATCAAACCCGGTTCCTCCAGATTAGATATACGAGCTCTTAACCTCCTACGCCACTGCTGCTCCGGCAGGACCTTTACGTATATTAGATAGCATGGTGTGCTAAAGCAAATACTGGCCCCTTCTGCACATGCAGAATAATGCACATTCAATCCACTTCCACAGCTGTTTGAAAGTGGTTTTTGCTATTCCGCACAGTAAAATCAAGCTTCAAAGTGCATTGAAGATGGATCAAAAGTGCATTGTTCTGCATGTGCAGAAGGGGCCTTAGTGAACAAATGATTCCAGCAATACTTGCGGGAGAATACACAATAATGAGATATGGATATCGTTCAACCTTGACAAGGACAGGGGAAACACGATTCATGTTCAAATACAGTTCAGTTCAAGAATCTAAACACAGTCCCGTTTCAAGGGATTCTTCTTTGGTATAGGGACACCAAGTAAACAATAGCGTCGTTCTGACCTCTCGTAAAGATCAATATATTCACTGTCTTGTTACAGAAACCGGAGCCAACAAGAACAGAGTAATGCGTTTCAAATGTATTCGGACCTCTGAGATAAAAATGCATAATCCTGTGTTTGGCGATTTCTAACAGCAGCCAGCAAAATAAAACCCTCCTCGGCTTATTGGTAGCACAGGGTGCGGCAATTTGCACTTCTCTCTCCTCAGCGGTGGGTGTATTCACAGTTTTGCTTGCAGGAAACAAAGGCATGTGTACTTTCAGATTCCATAAACACGCCAATTATGCCAATTTTGTACACTTGGGGAGGTATGAATAATCCATCTGATGTTAACGCAGTAAAAATAAGCTTAGGCTTGACGAGACAGTAAATTCTGCAGATAATTTTTCTTCCAAATCCATCCACCAGCCCCGTCTCTGCAAAACCCGGAGGGCTGGGATATGGTAAGCTCAGTGGTGGGATCCAAAAATTTTAGTAACAGGTTCCCATGGTGGTGGGATTCAAAGTGTGGCGTAGCGCCAATGGGGCTGGGCGTGGCATGACGGGGGCGTGGCCAGGCATGCCAGGAGCAGGGCATTCGAGAGGGGAAGCGTGTAGCAGGGCTGCCACGCAGCCGCTCATGCGCCCGGTCCTTGGGCGGGAAGCGAGATAACGCGAGGCGCAGGCTGCCACGCATGCCGGTGCACCTCCTGCTAGACTGCTTCAAGTTCTGCGCGCTGCTGCTGAGAGGAGGGGCGTAACTAAGGCGAAAATCACGTGGCAAAATCACCAATTAGTAACCCCCTCTCGACACACACAAATAATTAGTAACCTGCTCTCGGGAACCTGTGAGAACCTGCTGGATCCCACCTCTGGGTGGGCTCTGCTTGTATCCCAGGCAAATGCCAGCATTGGGGGTTGGTGGGGTGGACTGAGAGTGGGGCCAACCTGGGGTTTAGGGCTGGGGGCGCGGCATCCCAGCCCTCAGACTTACGCCACCCAAAGTCCTGTAAGACCTGTGGAGGGTTTTCCAGTGGCAGGGTTTTCTTTTCTTGTTCCTTCCTGCGCCACTAGAAAGACCTCTTGGAGGTGGTGCTGCGTCCTGCTGCTGTGGGCTTCGGATGGGGCTGCTTTAAGCACATCTGTTCCAAGCAGCTAGACCAGTATTTGCATGATACTGGAAATCAACTCAAGTTGTACAGTGGCAAGTGGATGCTGAAATGTCAGGAAACCTTTCTCCCAATCAAACTGACAACTTTTAAAAAGAGGATACAATGTCATAATTGCAAACAATTTAGGAAGCATTTCTTGTAAAATGTAATCATGGAGTCATAGAATCATACAGTTGGAAGAGACCCCAAGGGCCATCAAGTCTAACCCCCCTGCAATGCAGGAACACACAATCAAAGCACTCCTGCCAGATGGCCATCCAGCCTCTCTTTAAAAACCTACAAAGAAGGAGACTCCACCACACTCTGAGGTAGTGCATTCCACTGTCCAACAGCCATTAGTATCCTGATGTTTAGGTAGAATCTCTCTTCCTTCACCTTGAACCCATTACTCCTGGTACTAGTCTCTGAGGGAGCAGAAAACAAGCTTACTCCCACACCAACATGACATCCCTTCAAATATCTAAATGTCTAAACATGGCTACCAAGTCACCCCTGAGCCTTCTCTTCACCAAACAAAACATCCCCAAGTCTCTCCTCGTAGGGCGTGGATTCCAGACCTTTCACCATTTTGGCTGTCCTCCTCTGGACCCTTTCCAGCTCGTCAACATCCTTCTTGAATTGTGGTGGCCAGAACTGTACACAGTATTCCAAGTGTGGTCTAACCAATGCAGAATAGAGAGATACAATTACATCCCTCGATCTTGACACTATACTCCCATAGTGAGATGCCGTAGTATTTTAATCAATTTGCTGTTTTAATTGGGATTTTAATGTTATTGTTGTTATTATTATGTTGTTCACCGCCCAGAGCCCTTCCAGGGAGGGGCAGTATACAAAATTGATCATAAATAAATAAATAAATAGTTCGATCGATCGATCGATCGATCGATCGATCGATAGATAGATAGATAGATAGATAGATAGATAGATAGATAGATAGATAGATAGATAGATAGATAGATAGATAGATAGATAGATAGATACAGCCCATAATGTTTATGATTATGTACAAATCATCTATATATATAAAAAGCTAACAGTGTTTTTGTTGATGATAGTATAACTCAGTAACTGCTGGGCCAATTCCTCTGAAAATTCCCAGCCACTATAGTCAGCCAGGTGAGAGTGTTTTTAGATGTTCACATGCCTGAAATTTCACACCTGGCCCAGGTAAAACGCCTATTTCCTGGCGCTCCCTAGTGAAGGACATGCAGCTGCCTATGTGTAACTGTCACCCTTAGAATGTTCGTGCAGCTTAGAATGTTCACTCAGATGGCCAGATAGGAGCAGTGAAAACAGCACATAGGCAATAACTTGAGTGGAAGTGAAACACATACACACACATACACACAAGGGAGAGGGAAGGGAGGGAGAGGGTGGGGTGGCTGCTACTGTTCCTTTCCCATTTCACCACAATAAGCCACAGCAACGCGTGGCCAGGCCCTGCTAGTAGGACAATAAACTTTTTTTCTGCAAAAAAAGGAGAGGGGAAGAGAATTAATCCGTGGGATGCCCCTTTGCCTCTGGGTCACTTGCATGAAGCAATTATATTTAGCAACAGGGGAGAAAAAATCAGGGGTTGGAGACCCTTCACTTCTGATCCAAGGTTCAAGCTTCCTCCCCTTTGCATAGCATTTCATCTACAAGGATGACAGTTATGGGACATGCGAAGACTTCATTCTGCATTTGGCACAGGTACAGATATAATCAACTAATTAGAACAAGGAGTCAACAAGAAATGAGTCTTGAACTCTTAATGGGATCTGATCAGCCGAACGTCTCCCTGCCTTCGGAGAACTTGGGTAATGAATCTGATTTTCCACTTCATGTTCTCGACAGAGTCTGCCGAGACAGCGTCACCGAATGGCTTCTAGTGTGGGGCTGGGGGGGGGAAGAGAATGGGAGAATGATGGATCCTTCTCAGGTGAGATGCTTAGCTGCACAAACTGGACTAAACGATGGGAAATTTGGAGAAGGGAGCAGATATTAAACACAGAAAGGAATGCCTCATTTGAAAAAGAACAGTTAGGCATGGCACTGCAAGCAAAACAGGGCGAGTATTCCACGCTGCCCTTCTGTCAAAAACATCCCTAGCACCACTCCCGAAACCATCAATAGAAATTGCACAAGGTCTCCAGGAGGTCTTATTAAATGGCAGCATGGCTCAGTGCCTGTACGTTTTTAAGTCCGCTTTTCCTTCAAGGAACTCTGTGAGGCATACTTGTCTTGACAGTAACCCTGTAAGGTAGGCCGAGAAACCACGAGGGGCCCTTTTGAAAGGATCCACTAGAAATAAAGAACTAGATCAATGGTT